>NC_054583.1:95164-165164 GCF_017654505.1 Polyodon spathula
TACACAGCAGATATGCTAATTTTAGGAGTGTGTTTTGTTGAGAAAATTTTGGCAGAGGGAATTATTTGAGATATGTACATTTTTGCACAGGGTATAGTGCAGATATGTTCATTTTAGGAGCATGTATTGTGGGAGATAAGCAAGCTTTCGATGAAAGTATTTGCTAGCTATGAAAATTTTGGCAGAAGGTATTTGGCAGATATGCAAATTTTGGCAGAGGGTTTATGGCAGATATGCTAAGTTTAGGAGCAGGTATTTTGTGAGAAATGCAAATTTTGGAGGACAGTATTTGGCAGATATTTGGGAGATATGCAAATTTTGGCAGAGGGTATTATGGGAGATATGTAAATTTTTGGAGAGGGTATAGGGCAGGTATTCAGATTTTAGGAGCCTGTGCTCTTGGAGACATGCAAATTTTGGCAGGTATGCAAATTTTGGCAGACTTTTGGCAGATATTTTGGTATTTTGGGCAGATATGCAAATTTTGGCAGAGGGTATTATGGGAGATATGCAAATTTTGGAGGCATTGTACTGCAGGTATGCAAAATTTGGCAGATATGCAAATTTTGGTAGAGGGTATTATGGGAGATATGCAAATTTTGGCAGAGGGTATTATGGGGGCAGCAATTATTCAAATTTTAGGAGACTGTGCTGTGGACGATATGCAAATTTTGGAAGACATTATTTGTAATCAAATTTTGGCAGAAGCGATATTATGGGAGATATGCAAATGTGGCAGAAGTCATTATGGTAGATATGAAAATTATGGCAAATGGTAAAGGCCAGATATGGTAATTTTAGGAATGTGTATTTTGGAAGATATTCAAATTTTGGAGGACAGTATTTGACGGGTATGCAAATTTCGGTAGATATGCAAATTTTGGCAGAGGGTATTATGGGGGATATGCAATTATTAGCAGTGGGTATTAGGCAGGTATGTAAATTTTAGGAGACTGTGCTATGGACGATATGCAAATTTTGGAAGACATTATTTCGCAGGTAATCAAATTTTGGCAGAAGCGATATTATGGGAGATATGCAAATGTGGCAGAAGTCATTATGGTAGATATGAAAATTATGGCAAATGGTAAAGGCCAGATATGGTAATTTTAGGAATGTGTATTTTGGAAGATATTCAAATTTTTGGAGGACAGTATTTGACGGGTATGCAAATTTCGGTAGATATGCAAATTTTGGCAGAGGGTATTATGGGACATTTTGGCACAGGATGTATGACAGGTATACTAATTTTAGGAGCGTGTATTCTGGGAGAATTGCAGATTTTGAGGAACAGTATTTGGCAGGTGTGCAAATTTTGGCAGAAGGCATTTGGCAGATATGCAAATTTTGGTACAGGGTCTATTTGTTTGCTGAAGAAAGAAGGAACAAAGAATATTGGAAGGAAAGATTTTCTCATCAACATTTTGAAGAGTCTCAATGTGGACTTCAAAGAAGTGTTCTGCTTAAAGGATTTCCAGGCAAGAGGAATTTTTGATATAACGTTTAAAACTGAACAGTATTGCAAGATTGTTTGGCGATGTTTTAAGGAGAATGAAAAATTATTGCCTTGAGTTGATTTGTTTTGAACCACTTTTTGTTCAAGAAGTGCGTGTGGTGAATGTACATATGTACAATCCTTTTGTTCCTGGGGAGGATGTATCCATTTTTCTGGGACAATACTGTAATGTGGTCAGGCCGCCTGAGAAATGCCTAGATGAATTTGTCATGTGGAACGGAACTTGGAGAGTGTGGGCGAGGTTCTGCCCCAGTAAAGTGGGGTATGAGGGAGTGGAGCATCTGCCTTCCTCTTTCTCAATTGGACCAAACAGAGGATATCTGTATTATGTTGGACAACCGGAGGTTTGCAGAAAATGTAATGAGATGGGTCACAAGGCTGAGGAGTGTAAAGAATTATAATGCAAATTGCAATAAAAAATGACGTAATACAAAAGAATGTAAAGAACGGAGAAAAGGTAATTTGTGTGGGGATATTAATCATTTGTTTTATAAGAGTCCGCACAGGCCTGCTGGTTTCATTGAACCCGAAAGCTGTGAGGATGAGTCCAGTGAGGAGAAGGAGAGCGAGTTCAATTCGCAGTTTGGACCCCTTACTACAACAGCCTCGGTCAAGCACATCACTGAGAAAGTGGACAGGCTCCTAGAACGAACAGGAGATGACCCGGTAGTAGTCGTCCACATCAGTACAAACAACATTGGAAGAAACAGACCAAAATCCTTGCAAAACAAATTCAGAGAGTTAGGAAGGAAATTAAAAGAGAAAACCAAAACTGTGGTATTTTCTGGTATACTACCGGCACCTTGCAAAGGAAGGCTGCAGACGTGGTGCACACGGGAAGGCTTCACCTATCTTGATCATTGGGCCACATTCTACAACGAGGTCTATCTGTATAGACAGGATGGACTGCACTTAAACAACAAGGGAACCAGTCTATTTGGAGAAAAGATCTTCGGGCAGGTTCAGAAGCATTTAAACTAGAAAGCAAGGGGGGAGATATCAACAAAAAAACAGAAGGGAGACCGCATCAAAACAAGAACAACTCAGGTAAGACAACCATTAAATATATTTATCTAAATGCTAGAAGTATCAGAAACAAAATTCTAGAACTTGAAGCTACTGCACTAACAGGTAACTATGATGTGATAGGTGTTACAGAAACTTGGTTGTCTGAGAGTGATGGGGACGAATATAATATTTGTGGGTATACACTGTATAGGAAAGACAGGCAGGACAGAAGAGGAGGAGGGGTAGTGCTATACATAAGATACAGTCTTGAAGCCCAGGTGTTAAACCTGGGCAAAGGAAATAAAGCCGAATCAATATGGGTCAGAATAACGGACAAAAATTCAAAGAGCATAATAATAGGAGCATGCTGTAGACCGCCAGATTCAGACGGTGAGAAAAAAAATCTGTTAAACAATGACAGTAGAAATGCATGTAGCAAAGGAGAAACAATATTAATGGGGGATTTCAACTTCCCCCATATAAAATGGGAAAACCCAATGGGTAGCACGAAGGATGAAATTAAAATGATGGAAATGACTGCTTCCAAACACAATTTGTCAAGGCATCGACTATTCTGTCTTCGTTTTTCAAATAACGAAGACAGAATAACTAAAACAGAGGTCAGAGAACCACTGGCAAACTCAAACCACAACATGGTCTCATTTGAAATGTTTTTTAAAACCCCAAAAGTAATGGCTAAAGCTAAGGTTTACAATTTTAGAAAAGCAAACTATGAGGATATGAAACAGAGACTAACAGATAAAATACTAACAGATTAATTTTTGATTAATAGATCAATTAAAAAAAACATTCAACGAAAAAGGACACTTTACAGAGCATTAAAAGAATGACCAAAAAGAAAGTATGCAAAGAGTACATAGAACTGCAAATGCAAGTCAGAAGGCCAAGAGAGAAAGAGAAATGAACATTGGTAAGGGAGCTAAAACAATTCCAAAATGTTTTTCCAATATTATAACAGCAAGAGCAACAATCAAATAGGAGATTAAATGTTTAAGAGATACAAATGGCAAAATCGTAGGTGAAGAAAAAAATAACAAATATCTTAAATGATTATTTTTCACAAGTTTTTACAAAGGAAGATACTGACAACATGCTCCACATGTCATCCAGTTTTAAATAACTTTAGCATAACTAAGGCAGAAGTGTTAAAGGGAGTAGGAGCTCTTAAAAAAAAACAAATCCCCTGGGCCGGATGAGATCCTCTCAGTAGTACTCAAAGAAATGAAAGAAGTAATTTACAAACTGCTAACCAAGATCATGCAGCAGTCTCTTGACACAGGGGTGGTACCGACATACTGGAAAATTGCAAAAGTAATACCGATCCACGAAAAGGGAAACAAAACTGAACCAGGTAACTACAGACCAGTAAGCCTGACTTCTATTATATGCAAACTTATGGAAACTATAATGAGATCCAAAATGGAAAATTACCTATATGGTAACAGGGTCGTGGGAGACAGTCAACATGGTTTTAGAAAAGGGAGATCGTGTCTAACTAACTTGCTTGATTTTTTTTGAGGATGCAACATCGATAATCCCTGCAAAATAAATTCAGAGAGCTAGGAAGGAAATTAAAAGAGAAAACCAAAACTGTGGTATTTTCTGGTATACTATCCGCACCTTGCAAAGGACCATATGGGCAGCTGGAAATAATTAATCAAAACGCATGGCTGAAGACGTGGTGCACACGGGAAGGCTTCACCTATCTTGATCACTGGACCACATTCTACAACGAGGACTATCTGTATAGACGGGGATGGACTGCATTTAAATAACAAGGGAACTAGTCTACTCGGAGAAAAGATCCTCGAGCAGGTTCGGAAGCATTTAAACTAGAAAGGAAGGGGGGAGAAATCAACAAAAAAACAGAAGGGAGACCGCATCAAAACAAGAACAACAACTCAGGTAAGACAACCATTAAATGTATTTATCTAAATGCTACAAGTATCAGAAACAAAATTCTAGAACTTGAAGCTACTGCACTAACAGGTAACTATGATGTGATAGGTGTTACAGAAACGTGGTTATCTGAGAGTGATGGGGACGAATATAATATTTGTGGGTATACACTGTATAGGAAAGACAGGCAGGACAGAAGAGGAGGAGGGGTAGCACTATACATAAGAAACAGTCTTGAAGCCCAGGTGTTAAACCTGGACAAAGAAAATAAAACCGAATCAATATGGGTCAGAATAACAGACAAAAATTCAAAAGGCATAATAATAGGAGCATGCTATAGACCGCCAGATTCAGACGGTGAGCACAATAATCTGTTATACAATGACATTAGAAATGTGTGTAGCAAAGGAGAAGCCATACTAATGGGGGATTTCAACTTCCCCCAAATAAAATGGGAAAACCCGGTGGGTAGCACGAAGGATGAAATAGAAATGGTGGAAATGACAAATGACTGCTTCCTAACACAATTTGTCAAGGCACCCACTAGAGGGGAGGCATGCCTTGATTTAGTCTTTTCAAATAACAAAGATAGAATAACTAAAACAGAGGTCAGAGAACCACTGGCAAACTCAGACCACAACATGGTCTCATTTGAAGTGTTTTTTAAATCCCCAAAAGTAAAGACTAAAGCTAAGGTTTACAATTTTAGAAAAGCAAACTATGAAGGCATGAAACAGAGACTAACAGAAGTAGATTGGAGTAAAATAGAGAAAACACCCACAGAAGAAGGATGGTTGTTCTTCAAAAATGTAGTACTAGAGGCGCAAAACAATTACATCCCTAAAGTAGACAAATCTAAATGTAAAACTAAATTGCCAAAATGGTTTAATAGATCAATTAAAAAAAATATTCAGCGAAAAAAGGCACTTTACAGAGCATTAAAAAAGGACCAAAAAGAAAGTACGCAGAAAGAGTACACGGAACTGCAAACGCAAGTCAAAAAGGAAGTTAGAAAGGCCAAGAGAGAAATAGAAATGAACATTGCTAAGGGAGCTAAAACCAATTCCAAAATGTTTTTCCAATATTACAACAGCAAGAGAACATTCAAAGAGGAGATTAAATGTTTAAGAGATACAAATGGCAAAATCGTAGAGGAAGAAAAAAAAATAGCAAATATGTTAAATGATTACTTTTCACAAGTTTTTACAAAGGAAGATACTGACAACATGCCCCACATGTCATCCAGTTCCTATCCAGTTTTAAATAACTTTAGCATAACTGAGGCAGAAGTGTTAAAGGGACTAGGAGCTCTTAAAATAAACAAATCCCCTGGGCCGGACGAGATCCTCCCAGTAGTACTCAAAGAAATGAAAGAAGTAATTTACAAACCGCTAACCAAGATCATGCAGCAGTCTCTTGACACAGGGGTGGTACCGACAGACTGGAAAATTGCAAACGTAATACCGATCCACAAAAAGGGAAACAAAACTGAACCAGGTAACTACAGACCAGTAAGCCTGACTTCTATTATATGCAAACTTATGGAAACTATAATAAGATCCAAAATGGAAAATTACCTATATGGTAACAGGGTCCTGGGAGACAGTCAACATGGTTTTAGGAAAGGGAGATCGTGCCTAACTAACTTGCTTGATTTTTTTGAGGATGCAACATCGATAATGGATAATTGCAAAGCATATGACATGGTTTATTTAGATTTCCAGAAAGCTTTTGACAAAGTCCCGCACAAAAGATTAATTCTCAAACTGAACGCAGTTGGGATTCAAGGAAACACATGTACATGGATTAGGGAGTGGTTAACATGTAGAAAACAGAAAGTACTGATTAGAGGAAAAACCTCAGAATGGAGTGTGGTAACCAGCGGTGTACCACAGGGATCAGTATTAGGTCCTCTGCTATTCCTAATCTACATTAATGATTTAGATTCTGGTATAGTAAGCAAACTTGTTAAATATCATATGGGAGATATTGAAATTGGAGAAGGAATCTATGAAAAAGACCTAGGAGTTTTTGTTGACTCAGAAATGTCTTCATCTAGGCAATGTGGGGAAGCTATAAAAAAGGCTAACAAGATGCTCGGATACATTGTGAAAAGTGTTGAATTTAAATCAAGGGAAGTAATGTTAAAACTGTACAATGCACTTGTAAGACCTCATCTTGAATATTGTGTGCAGTTCTGGTCACCTCGCTATAAAAAAGATATTGCTGCTCTAGAAAGAGTGCAAAGAAGAGCGACCAGAATTATTCCGGGCTTAAAAGGCATGTCATATGCAGACAGGCTAAAAGAATTGAATCTGTTCAGTCTTGAACAAAGAAGACTACGTGGCAACCTAATTCAAGCATTCAAAATTCTAAAAGGTATTGACAGTGTCGACCCAAGGGACTTTTTCAGCCTGAAAAAAGAAACAAGGACCAGGGGTCACAAATGGAGTTTAGAAAAAGGGGCATTCAGAACAGAAAATAGGAGACACTTTTTTACACAGAGAATTGTGAGGGTCTGGAATCAACTCCCCAGTAATGTTGTTGAAGCTGACACCCTGGGATCCTTCAAGAAGCTGCTTGATGAGATTTTGGGATCAATAAGCTACTAACAACCAAACGAGCAAGATGGGCTGAATGGCCTCCTCTCGTTTGCAAACTTTCTTATGTTCTTATGTTCTTATGATAATGAATAATTGCAAAGCATATGACATGGTTTATTTAGATTTCCAAAAAGCATTTGGCAAAGTCCCGCACAAAAGATTAATTCTCAAACTGAACGCAGTTAGGATTCAAGGAAACACATGTACATGGATTAGGGAGTTGAAAACAGACAATACTGATTAGAAGAAAAACCTCAGAATTGAGTGTGGTAACCAGTGGTGTACCACAGGGATCTGTATTAGGTCCTCTGCTATTCCTAAATCTACATTAATGATTTAGATTCTTGTATAGTAAGCAAAGTTTTTAAATTTGCAGATGACACAAAAGTATGAGGAGTGGCAAACACTGTTGTAGCAGCAAAGGTCATTCAACATGATCTAGACAAGATTCAGAACTGGGCAGACACATAGCAAATGACATTTAATAGAGAAAAGTGTAAGATACTGCACGCAGGAAATAAAAATGTACATTATAAATATCATATGGGAGATACTGAAATTGGAGAAGGAATCTATGAAAAAGACCTAGGAGTTTTTGTTGACTCAGAAATGTCTTCATCTAGACAATGTGGGGAAGCTATAAAAAAAAAGCTAACAAGATGCTCGGATACATTGTGAAAAGTGTTGAATTTAAATCATTGGAAGTAATGTTAAAACTGTACAATGCACTAGTACACCTCATCTTGATTATTGTGTGCAGTTCTGGTCACCTCGCTATAAAAAAGATTTTGCTGCTTTACAAAGAGGCAAAGAAGAGCGACCAGAATTATTTAAAGGCATGTCATATGCAGACAGGCTAAAAGAATTGAAACTGTTCAGTCTTGAACAAAGAAGACTACGTGACGACCTAACTCAAGCATTCAAAATTCTAAAAGGTAGTGGCAGTGTCGACCCAAGGGAGTTTTTCAGCCTGAAAAAACCAGGGGGTCACAAATGGAGATTAGACAAAGGGGCATTCTGAACAGAAAAGTAGGAGGCACTTTTTTACCCAGTGAATTGTTAGGGACTGGAATCAACTCCCTAGTAATTTTGTTGAAGCTGACACCCTGGGATCCTTCAAGAAGCTCCTTTATGAGATTCTGGGATCAATAAGCTATTAACAATCAAAAAGAGCAAGATGGGCCAACTGGCCTCCTCTCATTTGTAAACTTCCTTATATTCTTATGGACCCTTATTCATTTAAAGGAGATTTAAAAACTCCTAGTCATCAACCAACATTTCAAGTGACAGTCCCCCATAAGCAAATGTAATTTAAAATTTCAATATCTCCCCGAAACCCGGCAACATTGTGTTCGCCCATCACAAGTTAACCCATAGTCATTTAAAGGAGATATAAAACCTCTTAGTAGTCTACCAACATTACAATTGAAGGTCTCGCAATAGATAGCCAAATGCATTGTGGAAATTTGCATATTTTCTAATGTCTCCCATGGCATTGCGTTCACACACACGACAACAGGACCCTTAGTCATTTAAAGGAGATATAAAAGCTCTTGAGTAGTCAACCAACTTTAAAAGTGACAATCATGCATTTTATAGGAACATGCAATGTGGAAATTTGCAAATCTCCCATAAGCCCATGCAGCATTACATTTTTCCACCACAACATAACCCTTACTCGCTTAAAGCAGATATAAAACTCCCTAAGAAAACTAGCAAGTGACAGTCAAGCATTAGATAAGCACATATGTGGAAACAAATAAAAGATTTGAACAAAACACTGCAAAATAAAGGGTGCGGTGGCCAAACAAATAGACAAACAAATAATAATGTGTTGTGCCTGTGTAGCAACCAGCACCTATAGCAATTGTTTACTAGAGCTTTTAGCACCTCTTTCACAGACTTGCGTCTCTCCTCTGGCACTCTCCTTCTTGAAACAGCTGCAGGCTTTTATATTTTGCTGAGGGGTTAACTAACTATTAATTAATTACCTTATTACCCCTCAGCCATAGTTAGGGTTAATGTTCCAGTACACCATTAGGTTGGGTCAGATAATCGGGCCAGAAAAGGAGAATTGGAATGTGTGCTCAACCATGAAATGCTTGCTAGATCATAAAATCTAGTCTGAGATAATCATAACAAACGCAATGGAGGGGGCAATCAAGCCCTACAGTTTGCTATCCATTGGTTAAATTGAGAGAGAAGACAGATTTATGGGGTAAGGACAAAGGAATTGTGTGCTGCGTGCTAAATCCTGATAGGAGCAAGGAATTTTGTGTGAAACATATATAACTCATGTACGTGCTTTACCCCGGCAGAATACACTGGTTACTGATAAAGTGACCGTTATTCTCCGGAGCGCTCTGTTGTTTGATGACCACTGCAATAAACCTTTGATGCAACGATCGGTGTGATTGATTGCCTCTGAACATCTCTGCACTTTATTTTGCGACCCTACAAAACAATACATAATAATACAAATATTAATATCGAATGGCTTTCGCTGTCGCATTAACACATAAATCAGAATACAAAACAATAATAAACAAAGGGGGGGGGACGCAACGGCGCATGCCCATTTCACAAAGGTCCTGGTGTTGCGATGTGATTGCGAGGACGCAGAAGTTGATGCTGCATGTGTTTCATAAAGCACTTCGGAAGTGCGGTCACTTGAATCACTCTTTTGCAATCTGCGAATCACAAAGTTGGTAATCATTTTTTTGTGAACAATTATTTTGATTAATTTTCCTTTCTTTTTCACACTCCTTGGGAAGAGAGAAATGGAGAAGCTCCTCACAAATGTAGCAAAATAAACAGATGGTATCATAGTACTTCCTTCGACTGTACTATAGGACTGTATTTTATAAAACAGTGCCGCTTTGGTATCCTTACCGTTTTTCTGATTTGCTTAAATGGGCATAACATGTTTTAAAGTATAAGCTAGTGCCATGTTAAACTTCATTTATTTGGCCGCCTTATGTTGGGGAAAAAAAACAATGTCAAATATATATATATATATATATATATATATATATATATATATATATATATATATATATATATATATTTAGCATCCCTGAGTGGTCTGTTTTGTGCTATAAATTATACAAGTTCTCAAAAAGACGCAGGAAAATGAATCCGGTTTACAGCTTTTATTTGTGTCCGTCAGTCCTACTATTTTTCAAACTCAACACAATGAATGAAACTTAGTGTTCAGACTCGTGATAACAGAGTAATTAAAAAAAGAATCCAAGTTAATTCTATTGTGTGTGCGTGTATCTTGCTGTACATCGATGGATTCAATAAATACAGGGGGAAGAGTTTAATACTATGCCTATGCTGCCCTGCAATTACTTCCTGGTAGTGCCGTTATCATTCCACTGTGTTATGTTGTGAACCGAATTTTTAAAAGTGAGAGCAAATGCTTATTGAAAAAGTTTACCGGTACCTTAAAATTAAGGGACATATAAGAATGATAAATACTGTAACTGATTAGAAGGCCTTTGTTGTTCTCCAAGTTGCTGCAGTTACAGTGTAGATGCTATAACGAGTTACTGTAAATGAGATACTGTTTTAACAGAAATGTTTAATTAAGTAAACATTTATTTTTTTGGAATTAAAAGTATAAATGCAAGACTTTTTTTTTGTGAACGTGCTGTGAAATAATCTCCCAGGGTAGCAAATCCGCCTAATTTAATACCAGTCAAAATGTCCTGTTATACGGTATATATTAACTTAAAACAAATCTTTCTAATGTTAACCTATTAGTGTGGTTCGTGAGGCAGAAGCTAGGCTCCACCTTACCCTTTCATCTACTATCATCAATCAAGTCGACTTCCTGTTCAAACCATTGTGCTTTTTCATTTGGGTGTGAACCTAAGAGGACTGCAAGATCCCTAGCAATTTCTCTCATGTAAAGAATTAAGAAAAAAATAAGGATTGAGTACTTAAAGCACATTTCTTCCTCAGATTTTTGAGTTTCAAGGACAACTTCATGTCCATATGAGAGCATTCTCCGATAGCATCAATCCAAGAGCCAAACAGACCACCACTCTTCCCTCTATTAGGCGTCTCCGCAACACCCGGACACGTGCCTCCTGAGCAGGATACCATTCCATTACCCACCATTCAAGGAGTTAATGCTCGCAGATCCATGCGGCTCTGAACTCTGGTTATCTCTTGTGAATCGTCTGTACTTTAAGAACTGGACTTTCAAAAAGATCATAATGACCCTCCTCAAAAATGGCAGCGAAATCGCAATTGAGAATCCCTTTTCATTTTTTACTGTGAATCCATCTCAGCAGAACTTATATTTCCACCCAAGAATACTCCCCAGCCGCGCTCGGCTGTTCAGCGGCCCAGATCAGAGAGCAAGCAGACCGTCTCATAGCAAGCAAGAACTGGATTCTTATGAATTCTACATTGTGGAGCATCGGTCAGGTATGTAGGGCCATGTTTTTTTGACCATCACAAATCCTTTACAGCAAAAGCAGCAGCAATTTTTGGCATCAGATAACCACATCATTGACTGGGCACAACCTGATTTAGATCTGTTCAATAGGATTTTCAATGGTCTCGGAGCCAATGCAGGCAGAGTCTGCGCTTCAACCGGCCGCTCAGCCTCTTTGCCCTAAAGTTGTTACAGCTTCAACCTCCGGCTGTCTGCATCACTTCTCCCTGTTTCTCTAATAGATCCTCAGTCCCCAACTCCATCCATTCTTCTGTCTCACCTGAGCAATCTACAAAAGAAGACAGACACGGGCGAAGAATCAGATACGCAGGAGGAAAGCAAATATGCAATCATTTAAATTTTGGTATCTACTCGGAGCCAATGCAAAAATATTTATATGTGCAGTTTCTGCGGGGACACTCATTCAAAAGCCATCTGCCCAGTAGCTCCAAAGTGACTTTCTTCAACACTCACAGTCCCTCAAATTGAACAGAAACTTCTGGATCATCCAGTTAATCTATTAGTCAACTATCAATTGAATGTCTAAAAAAACTGGTTTTCAACCGGCTCAGTCAAATCCCTTTATCCTCCAGAAACCTCTATTCTGCTACTCAAGAGCCCAAGATAGTACAGGCTCTTACACAAAAAGAGATTAAAAAGGATTTATGGTCGGTCCGTTTGCAGCTCCCCCATTTCAATTATTCAGGATTAACCCCCAAAATAATGTCAGGAAAAGAGCTTCTCATAATCGATTTATCAGCACCACAGGGATCAAATATTAATAGCATTAACATACTTCTTGCCACTCTCCCATAAAGGCCAGTTTTGTGAAGCACCCGGGCTATTGTTGCATTATGCATCTCCCAGCTCAGCTGTGGAAGACTTTAACTCCTTTAGAGTTGCCATAGGCCTCTTGGTGTCCTCCCTGACTAGTGCCCTTCTCGTCCGGATACTCCTTTTTTGAGGACGGCCTGTTCTAGATAGATTCACAGTTGTGCAATATTCTCTCCTTTTCTTTACTGTGCTCCAGGGGATATTCAATGCCTTGGAAATGTTCTTATATCCTACCCCTGATTGGTGCTTTTGAAGAACCTTATTTCGGAATTTGAATGTTCTTCATGATGTAGTTTTTGTTAGGAAATGTACTAACCAACTGTGGGACCACCTGAAATCATGTGAAACACCTTAATCGCACACAGGTGGACTCCATTCAACTAATTATGTGACTTCTAAAGACAATTGATTGCACCAGAGCTTATTTAGCTGTGTCCTAGCAAAGGGACTGAATACTTATGCAATCATTTATTTTTTGTTTTGTATTTGAAATAAATTTAGAAGAAATTGTAGATTTTATTTTTCTCTTTGACATTATGGACTTTTTTGTGTTGATCAGTTGCAAAAAATCCTAATTAAATCAATTTTGATTCCATGTTGTAACACAATAAAATGTCCCGTATCCATAATTTCCAGATCAATAAACAATCAGGGAAAGCGCAATGTCCTCGTTGCTGGGTCATTTTAATTTTGCAGTTAGCATTATCAACCGGGGCGGGCATTTATATCTCAATTACTTGTTCTTTCTTCAACAGCAAAAAAACGTGGACTCCTACATCAGTATTTCATCAGAAGCTGAAAAAGACATTAAAATGTGGTCAGCTCTCATACAGCACTGGAACAGCCTCTCTGTTTTATGAACATTTCATTTCAGCACCGCACCACTTGGCTTTATTAATGGACGCTTCATTCAAGGGATTTGGAGGCCTTTTAAACAGCCAGTGGTTTTCTAGTGCATGTCCACTAGAAATCATTAATCCATCACCGCATCTAAAATTCACAGCTCTTCTCAAAATGTACCCAATAGTCGCAGCAGCACATCTATGGGTTCATCTTTGGCCAAAGAAATCAATACTTTTCTTCTGTGATAACAGGTCCCTACAGCTCAGCCAACTCCAGCAGTGACACCCCAGTTCAACCAGATAATTTTCAACTGAACCCAGCTATCATGACTATTCAATACAGTGCAAGCATACATGGCTAAACACTTAAGAACATAAGAACATAAGAACATAAGAAAGTTTACAAACGAGAGGAGGCCATTCGGCCAATCTTGCTCGTTTGTTTGTTAGTAGCTTATTGATCCCAAAATCTCATCAAGCAGCTTCTTGAAGGATCCCAGGGTGTCGGCTTCAACAACATTACTGGGGCGTTGATTCCAGACCCTCACAATTCTCTGTGTAAAAAAGTGCCTCCTATTTTCTGTTCTGAATGCCCCTTTGTCTAAACTCCATTTGTGACCCCTGGTTCTTGTTTCTTTTTTTAGGCTGAAAAAGTCCCTTGGGTCGAAACTGTCAATACTTAGAATTCTGAATGCTTGAATTAGGTCGCCACGTAGTCTTCTATGTTCAAGACTGATCAGATTCAATTCTTTTAGCCTGTCTGCATATGACATGCCTTTTAAGCCCGGAATAATTCAGCTAATAATTCAACTCTTTCTAGAGCAGCAATATCTTTTTTATAGCGAGGTGACCAGAACTGCACACAATATTCAAGATGAGGTCTTACTAGTGCACTGTACAGTTTTAGCATTACTTCCCTTGATTTAAATTCAACATTTTTCACAATATATCCGAGCATTTTGTTGGCCTTTTTTATAGCTTCCCCACATTGTCTAGATGAAGACATTTCTGAGTCAACAAAAACTCCTAGGTCTTTTTCATAGATTCCATCTCCAATTTCAGTATCTCCCATATGATATTTATAATGTACATTTTTATTTCCTGCGTGCAGTACCTTACACTTTTCTCTATTAAATGTCATTTGCCATGTGCCTGCCCAGTTCTGAATCTTGTCTAGATCATTTTGAATGACCTTTGCTGCTACAACAGTGTTTGCCACTCCTCCTACTTTTGTGTCGTCTGCAAATTTAACAAATTTGCTTACTATACCAGAATCTAAATCATTAATGTAGATTAGGAATAGCAGAGGACCTAATACTGATCCCTTTGGTACACCACATTCCATTTTGAGGTTTTTCCTCTAATCAGTACTTTCTGTTTTCTACATGTTAACCACTCCCTAATCCATGTACATGTGTTTCCTTGAATCCCAACTGCGTTCAGTTTGAGAATTAATCTTTTGTGCGGGACTTTGTCAAAAGCTTTCTGGAAATCTAAATAAACCATGTCATATGCTTTGCAATTATCTATTATCGATGTTGCATCATCAAAAAAATCAAGCAAGTTAGTTAGACACGATCTCCCTTTCCTAAAACCATGTTGACTGTCTCCCAGGACCCTGTTACCATATCGGTAATTTTCCATTTTGGATTGTATTATAGTTTCCATAAGATAGAAGTCAGGCTTACTGGTCTGTAGTTACCTGGTTCAGTTTTGTTTCCCTTTTTGTGGATCGGTATTACGTTTGCAATTTACCAGTCTGTCGGTACCACCCCTGTGTCAAGAGACTGCTGCATGATCTTGGTTAGCGGGTTTGTAAATTACTTCTTTCATTTCTTTGAGTACTGCTGGGAGGATCTCATCTGGCCCAGGGGAATTGTTTCTTTTAAGAGATCCTAGTCCCTTTAACACTTCTGCTTCAGTTATGCTAAAGTTATTTAAAACTGGATGACATGTGGGGCATGTTGTCAGTATCTTCCTTTGTAAAAACGTGTGAAAAGTAATCATTTAATATATTTGCTATTTTTTTCTTCATCTACGATTTTGCCATTTGTATCTCTTAAACATTGAATCTCCTCTTTGAATGTTCTCTTGCTGTTGTAATATTGGATTTACAATGTTGACCCAAGGGACTATTTTGACCTGAATAAAAAAACAAGGACCAGGGGTCACAAATACAGATTACACAAAGGGGCATTCAGAACAGAAAATAGGAAGTACTTTTTTACACAGAGAATCGTGAGAGTTGGCATCAACTCCCCAATAATGTTGTTGAAGCTGACACTCTGGGATCCTTCAAGAAGCGGCTTGATGAGATTCTGGGATCAATAAGCTACTAACAACCAAACGAGCAAGAAGGGCCGAATGGTCTCCTCTCGTTTGTAAACTTTCTTATGTTCTTATGTTCTTAAATGAGAGAATTGGTCAGGGGTCTGAATACTTTTGCAAGCCACTGTATATATAAGATCTCCCTTCTATTAGGTTTCAGGTCTATCTGACCTGACTCTAGTTTCCAATTAGCTTAATGCAAATTTTGGCAGAGGGTACTATGAGAGCTATGCAAATTTTGTAAGAATTTATTATGGGAGATATGCAAATTTTGGCACAGGGTATAGGGCAGATATGCTGATTTTAGGAACGTGTATTGTGGGAGATATACAAATTTTGGAGGACAGTATTTGGCAGGGCAAAATATGCAAATTTTGGCAGAGGGTGTTATGGGAGATATGCAAATTTTGGCAGAGGTTATTATGGGAGATATGCAAATTTTGGCAGAGGGTATTATGGCAGATATGCAAATTTTAGTAGCATGTAACATGGGAGATATACAAATTTTACAGGACAGTAGGAGGCCATTATGCAAATTTTGCTCGTTTGGTATTTTGTAGCTTATTATGCAAATTTTGGAGCTTCTTGAAGTATCCCAGGGTGTCATTTTCAACAACATTTTGGCAGATTCCAGATTTTCACAATTCTCTGTAGTATGGGAGATATGCAAATTTTGGCAGAGTGTATTATGGGAGATATGCAAATTTTGGCACAGTGTTTATGGCAGATATGCTCATTTTAGGATATCTGTATTGTGGGAGATATTCAAATTTAGGAGGACAGTATTTGGCAGGTATGCAAATTTTGGCAGACTGTATTTGGCAGATATGCAAATTTTGGCTCCGGGTATTATGGGAGATATGCAAATTTTGGCAGAGGGGATTATAGGAGATATGCAAATTTTGGCAGAAGATATTTGGCAGATATGCAAATTTTGGAAGAGGTGATTATGGTAGATATGCAAATTTTGGCAGAGGGTATTATGGGAGATATGCAAATTTTGGCACAGGGTATTAGGTCAGATATGCAAATTTTAGCAGAGGTGTATTGTGGGAGATGTGCAAATTTTGGATGACAGTATTTGGCAGCTATGCAAATTCTGGCAGATGGTATTATGTCAGATATTCAAATTTTGGCAGAGGGTATTATGGGAGATATGTAATTTTTGGCTCAGGGAATAGGGCATATAGGCTAATTTTAGGAGCGTGTATTGTGGGAGAGATGCAAATACTGGAGGACAGTATTTGCGAGGTATGTACCTTTTGGATGTTGATATTTGGCAGATATGCAAATTTTTGCAGAAGATATTATGGGAGATATGCAAATTTTGGAGATATGGGAGATATGCAAAATTTGGCAGAGGGTATTATGGAATATATGCAAATTTTCTCACAGTGTATAGGGCAGATATGCTAATTTTAGGAGTGTGTATTGTGGGAGATATTCAAAATTTGGTTGACATTATTTGACAGGACAGCCAAGGGGATTTTAGGAGATATGCAAATCTTGGTAGAAGATATGATGGGTGATATTCAAATTCTGGCACAGGGTATATAGCAGATATGCTAATTTTAGTAGCATGTATTGTGGGGGATATAAAAATTTTGGAGTACAGTGTTAGGCAGATATGCAAATTTTGACAGAAGATATTATTGGAGTTATGCAAATTTCGGCAGAGTGTATTATAGGATATATACAAATTTTGGTAGAAGATATTATGAGAGATATGCAAAGTTTGGCAGAGATTAATATCAAACATATGCAATTTTTTTCACAGACTATGAGGCAGATATGCTAATTTTAATAGTGCCCATTTTGGGAGATATGCAAATTTGGGAGGACAGTATCTGCTAGGTATGCAAATTTTGGCAGAAGATATTATGGGAGATACAAATGCAGATTTTGGTAGAGGGTATTGCAAACTTTTTTAAATTTGTATTGCAGATATGCTAATTTTAGGAGTGGCAAATTGTGGGAGAGCAGCAAATTTTGGAGGACAGTATTTGACAAGATTCAGTATGCAAATTTTGGCAAATGGTATTTAATAGAGAAATGTAAAATTTTGCAGCAGGAAATTATTATGGGAGATATGCAAATTTTGGCTCAGGTTATTATATTATAAGGGGATTTTAGGAGATATGCAAATCTTGGCAGAGGATTTTATGGGTGATATTCAAATCAGATATGCTACTTTTAGGAAATGCAAATTTTGGAGTTTAATTTAAATCAAGGGAAGTAATGTTAAGACAGCATTTGGCAGGTTAGCAAATTTTGGCAGATGTATTGTGGCAAATATGCAAATTTTGGCAGAGTGTATCATGAGAGATATACAAATTTTGGCAGATGGTTTTAATGGATATTCAAATTTCACAACAGGGTATAGGGCTGATATGCTAATTTTAGGAGCCTGTGATTTAGGAGTTATGCAAATTTTGATGGACAGTATTTGGCAGGTATGCAAATTTTGGCAGGCGGTATTTGGCACATATGGAAATTTAGGCAAAGGGGTATTCATGGGAGAAAATATGAGGCACTTTTTTACACAGAGAATTGTGAGGGTCTGGAATGCAAATCCCCAGTAATGTTGTTGAAGCTGACACCCTGGGCAGGTATTCAAGAAGCTGCTTGATGAGATTATGGGATCAGATAAGCTACTAACAACCAGACGAGTATTATGGGAGATATGCAAATTTTAGGAGCCTGTGTTCTGGGAGATATTATGGCAGATATGCAAATTTTGGCAGTTATGGAAATTTTGGCAGAGGGTATAGGGCAGATATGCTAATTTATAGGAGCGTGTATTAGGGGAGATATGCAAATTTTGGAGGACAGTATTTAGCAGGTATGCAAATTTTGGCAGACGATATTAAGGGAGATATGCAAATTTTGGCAGTCTGTACACAGCAGATATGCTAATTTTAGGAGTGTGTTTTGTTGGGAATATGCAAATTTTGTCAGAAGATATTTGGCAGATATGCAAATTTTGGCAGAGGGTACTATGGGACATATACAAATTTTCGCACAGGGTTTATGGCAGATATGCTAATTTTAGGAGCGGGTATTTTGGGACAAATGCAAATTTTGGAGGACAGTATTTGGCAGGTATTCAAATTTTGGTAGGCTGTATTGGCAGATATGCAAATTTTAAGAGAGGGTATTATGGGAGATATGCAAATTTTGGCAGAGTGTATTTTGGGAGATATGCAAATTTTGGAGGCATTGTACTGCAGGTATGCAAAATTTGGCAGATATGCAAAATTTTTGGAGATGGTATAAGGCATTCATTCAAATTTTAGGAGCCTGTGTTCTTGGAGATATGCAAGTTTTGTCAGGTATGCAAATTTTGTCAGAGTGTGTATGGCAGATATGCTAATTTTAGTAGCGAGCATTGTGCAAAATATGCAAATTTTGGCAGAGGGTATTATGGGCGATATGCAAATATCGGCAATGGGTATTTGGCAGGCATGCAAATTTTAGGAGTCTGTGCTGTTGACGATATGCAAATTTTGTAAGACATTATTTTGCAGGTAATCAAATTTTGGCAGACGCGATATTATAGATTTGCAAATTTGGCAGAAGTCATTATGGTAGATATGAAAGTTTTGGCAAATTGTAAAGGCCAGATATGCTAACTTTAGAAATGTGTATTTTGGAAGATATTCAAATTTTGGAGGACAGTATTTGGCAGGTATTCAAATTTTGGCAGAAAGTATTTGGCAGATATATAACTTTTGGCTAAAGGTATTATTGGACATATACAAATTTTGGCACAAGTTATAGGGCAGATTGTTTTTTAAATTTTATTCTTCAAATCAATAAAAACAAAAAAAGACAAAACTTATTCAAAAACCAAAAACAACAATCTTTCTTTAACTTTTTTCCAAGACAAAACTTATTCAAAAAAACAAACAAAAAGTCTTTCTTAACTCTTTTCCTTTACTTCCACCTCTTTTTCGGATATTTTTTCATCACCTCATCCGCCTTCCACTGTGCTTCTTTCAAAATTATCTTTCTCTCTTCCTCGTATCTTTTCATCTCTGTTTCTGTAATCCTTCCCTTTCTCATTCTCTCCTTCCACACAATAAGTTCTTCAAAATCCTTGGGACATATAGTCTTCATTCATTTCTCTTCCAAACTTTCACAAATTCTTTGCTCATCTTTGCACTTTCCAGAACTCTTCTTCTCATCATCCTCCATTGTCTTAACCCCAACTCAGGCCCGTTGTTACACACTCCTTTCTCCTCTCATCTTTCTTGACAGATCTTCACTAGTCCTCACCTCCTTTCCATCTCTATCTTACCTCTCCCTCTACTCTCTCTGTCATTTCAGCACTAGAATGCTCTGGGGACCACTGCTGATCATCTTTGGAATCACTTCCTCCCTCCTCCTTTCTCGACTCTCTGCCCCTTTCCTTTGTCTGTTCCGTTCCATTTTTTCCCACCTTTCTACCTCCTTTTTTGCGAGCTCCTCCCCCAACACTCTCTCCTTTGTTCTTTTGGGTTTCTTTTTCATCTGTTTTTTTTCCTCTCTCTGTGTTTTCTCCTTTTGAATCTTCTTTTTTCTTCTCTCCATCTCTTGCAGCTTGAGCATAACTTCTTGCACTCTGTGGACAATCCTTATACACATGCTTATTAGCTCCACAGAGATTGCATTTAATCCCACTGGGGCAGTCTTTAGAAACATAGCCATTCTGATTACTGTTCTTAAAAATAATCTCTTCACACTCTGGCCAAATGCCCTGCTCTATTGCATTTAAAACAAACTTTTGGCTGACCTCTGTAGAAAACAGTCCCTCTTCCCGCACCAATCCTGAAGTCAGGTTGAACATGAAGCAACTTTTCGTCCTTCACAAGTAACCTCGTCATGTACTTCCACACCCCATTCCATATTCCTTCTGAATCTATGGTCTTCAGAGGCACCTCACTCTGTAGCTCAAAACGACTTTTCAAGCTTGTGGTAATATCCTCCACTGGAAAAGAAAGGGCAGGACATTGTCACAAAAACTGTCCTCCAGTCCTTAAGAAACAAAGGCTCCATGTTAAATGCACTGGCAGGCAAATTTTCCTTATTCTTTCCAAAAGCCTTCAATACTTCAAACAGTGTTCTTCTCTCAGCAGAGTCAGGTTGAATCTCCCTCTTCCGATGTTCTACTTCAAACAAAGCACATCTTCGAAAGAGGTATGCAAATTCTGGCACAGGGTATAGGGCAGATATGCTAATCTGGGACCATGTATTGCGCGAGATATGCAAATTTTGGAGAATAGTATTTGGCAGGTATGCAAATTTCGGCAGATATGCAAATTTTGGCGGAGGGTATTATGGGACATATGCAAATTTTGGCACAGGATGTATGACTGATATGCTAATTTTAGGAGCGTGTATTGTGGGAGAATTGCAGATTTTGAGGAACATCATTTGGCAGATATGCAAATTTTGGCAGAGGGTATTATGGGAGATATGCAAATTTTGGCAGAGTGTATAGCACAGATATGCTAATTTTAGGAGCCTATGTTGTCAGAGATATGCAAGTTTTGGAGGGCAGTATTTGGCAGGTATTCAAATTTTGGCAGAAGGCGTTTGGCAGATATGCAAATTTTGGTACAGGGTCTATTTGTGTGCTGAAGAAAGAAGGAACAAAGAATATTGGAAGGAAGGATTTTCTCATCAACATTTTGAAGAGGCTCAAGGTGGACTTCAACAAATTGTTCTGCTTAAAGGATTGCCAGGCAAGAGGAATTTTTGATATAAAGTTTAAAAGTGAACAGTATTGCAAGATTGTTTGGCGATGTTTTAAGGAGAATGAAAGATTTGTTTTGAACTACTTTTTGTTCAAGAAGTGCGTGTGGTGAATGTACATATGTACAATCCTTTTGTTCCTGGGGAGGATGTATCCATTTTTCTGGGACAATACTGTAATGTGGTCAGGCCGCCTGAGAAATGCCTAGATGAATTTGGCAAGTGGAACGGAACTTGGAGAGTGTGGGCGAGGTTCTGCCCCAATAAAGTGGGGTATGAGGGGGTGGGGCATCTGCCTTCCTCTTTCTCAATTGGACCGAACAGAGGATATCTGTATTATGTTGGACAACCGGAGGTTTGCAGAAAACGTAATGGGATGGGTCACAAGGCTGAGGAGTGTAAAGATTTATAATGCAGGAATTGCAATAAAAAATGACATAATACAAAAGAATGTAAAGAACAGAGAAAAAGTAATTTGTGTGAGGATATTAATCATTTGTTTTATAAGAGTCCGAACAGGCCTGCAGGCTACGCTGAACCCGAGACCAGTAAGGAGGAGTCCAGTGAGGAGAAGGAGAGCGAGGAGGAGGAGACTAAGAAAGGAGCAACAGATAAAAGAGAAGTGAAAACGCCATCAACTGCATCCAAGAAAAGGTCAGAAAAGAAACTGTTGTCAGTGCCAGTGACTACATCTGGAAAAGGGAACGTGGCTGAGAAGGGGAAGAAGCAGAGACAGCCGGCAGAGAAGAAGTCAGCAGAGGAAAAGGGAGTGGAGGAGCTTGGGTTATCACCTGGGAAAGAGCAGAAGAAGGACTAGGTGGATCATGTGGAGGACGCAGAGAAAGGAAAAGAGACTGCTGTGAAAAAAACAGAGAAAAAAGTTAATGATTGTTTTTGTTACAAAAGAAAGTTTGATGACTGTTTTAATTTTTGAGTAAGGATATTTGTGTTTTGAATATGATTTTGTTTTGTAGATAAGGTTTTTGTTTTGTTATTTTTTTTT
Organism: Polyodon spathula; assembly: GCF_017654505.1. Classification (NCBI taxonomy): domain Eukaryota; kingdom Metazoa; phylum Chordata; class Actinopteri; order Acipenseriformes; family Polyodontidae; genus Polyodon; species Polyodon spathula. Next base: position 117,405 of record NC_054583.1, read on the forward strand.
GGATTTTGCTATTGTTTTTATTGTTTTGTTTTGAATATTAATATATATATATATATATATATATATATATATATATATGGAAATTTGCATGTCTCCCAGAAGCCACCACGGCATTGTGATCACCCACCACAGCAGGGCCCGTAGTCTTTTAAAAGAGATATAAAACCTCCTGAATAGTCAGCTAACATTACAAGTGAAGGTGGATGTTTGCAAATCTTCCCAAATTCCCCGCAGTGTTGCGTTCACCCACCACAAAAAAACCCATAGTCATTTAAAGGAGATATAAAACCTCTTGAGTAATCACCCATCAATGTAATGCGGAAATTTGCATATACCAGAAACCCCTGCGACGTTTCATCCTTCAAGAAGCTGCTTGATGAGATTTTGGGATCAATAAGCTACTAACAACAAAACGAGCAAGATGGGCCGAATGGCCTACTCTCATTTGTCAACTTTCTTATGTTCTTATCGACCCTTAGTGGTTTAAAGGAGATATAAAAGCTCCTGAGTAGTCAGCCAGCATTACAAGTGACTGTCACTCATTGGATAAAAACATGTAATTTGAAAATTTGAATATCTCCCAGAAGCCCCTCCAGCTTGCATCTGCCCACAACAACAGTTCCTTTAGTTGTTTAAAGGAGATGTAAAGCTCCTGAGTAGTCAGCCAACATTACATGTGAAGGTTGCACAATGTGGAAATTTGCAAATCTCCTAGAAGCCCCTGCAGCAAGCAACCAGCATCACATCTGAGGGTGACATCCTGAGCACGCAAACAGAGACACGTGTGAGGGTGACACCTTGAGCACGTAAAGAGCACAACGGTGATGATTGAGCACACAAAGAGAGTCATGTGTGATGGCGATGCTCTGAACACACAACAAGTGTCACAGGTGATGGTGATGCCAAGGATGAAACTTAAGTCACATGTGACAGTGATGCCCTGAGCATGCAACCAGCATCACACTTGATGGCAACAATCAGGCGCTTGCCCAGAGTCACACGTGAGGCTAACTCCTGGAGCACGCAAACCAGCATAATGCATGACAGGGAATATCCAACCCACCACCAGTCACCTGTGATGGTCATCACATGTGTTGGTGACTCCCTAAGCACACAATCAGAGTCACTTGAGAAGGTAAATCCCAGAACACGCATGAGCATAACATGTGATATTGACTAAGTTCCCTGTTGTGTTGGGCAAACTAAACACTGCTGGGGCTTCTGGGAGATATGTAAATTTCCACAATGCATATGCTTATCCATTCATTTGAAATGTTGGTTGACTACTCAGGGGCTTTGATATCTCTTTTAAACAACTAAAGAGCCTGTTGGGGTTGGCGAACGCAACGCTGCATGGGCTTCTGGGAGGTATGGGATTCAACAATACATGCCAGTAGCCAATGCTTCTATCACTTGTAATGTTGGTTGAGTGTGCAGCAGCTTTTATATCTCCTTTAAACAAGGAGATATAAAAGTCGGTTCAAGGAGAAATAGAAGCTCCCGAGCATAGCACCAGCGTCACAAGTGATGGTGATGATTTTGGAGGCATTTGCATAACATCTTCTAGAAGCCCCCGTGGCTGGCGTGTGGCAACCACAACAGGGCCCTTATTCATTTCAGGGAGATGTAAAAACTCCCAAGCCCCCCAACCACTATCACACGTGATGGTGAAGCATTTGGTAGGCGCCTAGTATGTGGACATTTGCATATCATCCCCCCGAAGCATATGGTGTTTGGCCACCGCAACAGGGACCTTAGTGGGTGATTTCCAGGAGATATAAAAGCTCCTTAGCACACAGCCAATATCACACGTGATGCTGACACATTTAGTAGGCTCCTAGAATGCAGCTATTAGAATATGTTCTTCCCGAAGCCCCCGTGGCAGAGTATTTGGCCACCAGAACATGGCCCTTACTCATTTCAAGAGATATAAAAGCTCCTGAACGTGCAAACAATGTCACTCATAACAGTTACATGTTTTGTAGGCTCCTAGAATGTGAACATTTGCATAATATCTCCCCAAAGCGAGGCATTCGGCCACCACAACAGGGCCCTTAGTCATTTCAAGAAGATATGAAAGCTCATGAGCGGGCAACTAACATCATTCGCAATGGTAACATGTTTGGTAAGCTCCTACAATGTCAGCATTTGCATAATTTCTCTCCAATGTCCCCATGGCATGGCATTCAACCACCGTTATAGGGCCCTTATTCATTTCATGGAATGCAACCAACTTCTCACATGAGGATGATGCATTTGGCAGGCTCCCAGAATGTGGGCAGTTGCATTTTATCTCCCCAAAGCCCATGCAGAGTGGCATTTGGCCAGCACAACAGGGCCCTTAATCAGTTCAAGGAGAAATAAACGCTCCCAAGAACAAAAACAACGTCACAGGTGATGGTGACGTGTTTGGTAGGCTCCTAGAATGTTGGCATTTGCATATCATCTGCCAGATGCCCCGCGGCGTGGCGTTTGGCTACAACAACAGGGCCCTTAGTGTTTCAAGTAGATATAGAAGCTCCCAAGCATGCAACCAAAGTCACCACGTGATGGTGATGTGTTTTCTAGACTCCAGGAATCTGGGCATTTCCATATCATCTCTCAGATGCCCTGTGGCATGGCATTTAGCAACCACAACAGTTCCCATAGTCGTTTCAAGGAGACAGAAAAGCTCCTGAGCACACAACCAAAGTCATACGTGATGGTGACATGTTTGGCAGGTTCCTAGAATGTGGGCATTTGCACATGAATTCAAAGTGCAAAACAATAATAAACAAACAGGCGGGACACTCCACCACACATTCCCCCCACCCTTGTGTGCAGCACACAGGGCCTTAAAGACCACCTCCCAGCCCAGGACAGGAGCAGCAATGGATCAAAGTTAGAGGCCATGGGGGGGAGGTCCTCCTCCCACCCCAATAGCTGTAGTGGCCAGGGTCCTCTGGCCGAGGTAATCTCAGCAGCCGAATGGCTGCTTAGGGAGTGCTCTCCTGAACTCCCTCCTTCTTGTAGCCAGCAGCTCCCTCTTCCGGGGCTCTGGTCACAGTATCTCCAGCAGTGAACGTTCTACAGGGGAAGGTGGTCTCCTGACCTCCTCCAGTGGCAGTGGAGGCAAGAGCAGCAGCTAGTCTCCCTCTATCCTCAGGGACTGATGCAGCTTTCCCTTTAATCTCAGGAAAGTGGTGCTTGTGGTTGTGCTGTGCAGGGAAAGTAGTGCTGGCTCTGTGGTGGCAGCTCCTGCTCCTCTCCTCGTGAGGGTGGTGGTGAAACCAGCAGGCATTCTCTCCATCTGCTGGTGGAGATGGGAACAGCAGGCACTTTTCCTCGCTGTTCTCATCTTGGGCCGTGGACCTTGGGGCTTCCCTTTCTTGGGCTGCTGACGCTCGGCCGTCCTCCCTCTTGGACTTGGATGTTCGTGCTCCTGCCCCTCATGCTGTGGAGGTGAAACCAGCAGGCTTTCTCCCTCTGATGCTAGAGACCACAACAGTGGCTCATCTCACTCTGATGCTGGAGATGGCAATGGCTCCTCTCACTCTTGCACTGGAGATGGCAGCAGCAGGGCTTTTCCCATTTCAACTGGAGACAGTGGGATCCCTACCATATGTGCAGCCAGGTAGCCTCTTTGGCAATCCTCCCAGGCTCCACCAGCCAGTCCCAGATTCCCTCAGAAAAGAGTGAATTTGTCAGTCTCTAAGCCAGTGGGACCTCTTCCCCCTGATGCCATATGCTCAGGCTCCTCCATCTCCTGCCATGCGTGGCTATGGATGAGTGGATGGTACCTGACCTCGCCACACAGGAAGCACTGCCCGTCCTCATCCAGACAGGTGAAGCAAACATCCGGCATAGTAGAGATGTGATGGGACCTGTGACCTGCCCCGCTCTGCTGTTGCTGCACCTCCTGCTGCTGCTATTGCTGCTCTCTCCTGCCACTTCTTCCCATTTTTATTTTGTAATGCCAAAAATTATTTGTAATCCCCCTTTGTTTGTTTTTTTATTTATTTCAGAAGTATACCGGCCTGATTTGTGGAGGCACTGCTATTCCACTTCTGGACACCATCTGTGAAAAGGATGGCTGTAGTAGTGACATCAGACCCAGAAGAACAGACTCCAAGCAGTGACTGGCGGGTGAATCTCAAGCGCAATGGCGATCAGTATTTTATTAAACAGAAAACAAATAAAAGATTTGACCAGAACACTGCAAAATAAAGGCTGCGTTGTCCAAAAAAAAAATAGACAAACAAATAATAAAGTATTGCGCCTGAGTAGCAACCAGCACCTATAGCACTTGTTTACGCGAGCTTTTAGTACCTCTTTCACAGACTTGCATCTCCCCTCTGGCACTCTCCTTCTTGTGCGCAAACAGCTGCAGGCTTTTATATTTTGGCTGAGGGGTTAATTAAGGAGCCTAAGGAGCATTGTTTTCGCCCACCACAACAGGACCCTTTCATTTAAAGGAGATTTAAAAACTCCTGAGTAATCAACCACAATTACAAGTGTTCATTCACACATTTGATAAGCAAATGTAATTTAGAAATTTTCATATCTCCTAGAATCCCCCACAGCATTGTATTTGCCCACCACAACATAATCAATAGTCGTTTAAAGGAGATATAGAACCTCTCAGCAGTCAACCAAAATTACAATTAAAGGTCTCACAATAGATTGCCCAATGAATTGAGGAAATTTGCTCCTAGTGGCCTCTGTGGCATTGTGTTTGCCCACCACAACAGGACCCTTACTCATTTAAAGCAGATATAAAACTCCCTGAGAAGAAAACCAGCAAGTGAGTCAAGCATTGGATAAGCACATATGTGGAAATTTGCATATCTCCCAGAATCCCCTGCAGCATCACATTCGTCCACCACAACAAAACCCATAGTCATTTAAGGAGATATAAAACAACCTGAGTAGTGGATTGGCAAATGCAGTGTTGAAATTTGCATGTCTCTCAGTGAGTCATGTGAGGGTAACGTCCCACTTGATGTTGACTCCTGGAGCACACAATGAGCGTGACGGTGAAGGGCGAGCCCACACACGCAATCAGTGTGAGGGTGACACACCGAGCAAGGAAAGATGGACACACATGACAGTGCCTCGGCGACAACGCACCCAGCATGACGGTGCCTCTAACATGCAAATAGCGTTTCTCATGATGGTAACTCTCAGAGCATGCAAACAGCATCAGGTGTGATATGGACATCCCATTTACCTAATCAGTATCACGCATGGCGTTGAAGTCCCAAACATGAAAGCAGCGTCACTCGAGAAACTGAATTCCAGAACACGCAATCAGAGTCACGTGAGACGGTGACTCCCAAGAGTACTAAAATAGTGTTACAGGTGAGGTTGTCCATCCAGACCGCAAGCAGTCACACGTGACGGCAATGCACAGAGCATGCTAAGAGTGAAACAATTATTACGGTGACGCCCCGACGACGCACCCAGCATGAAAGTAACGATCTAACACGCAAATAGCGTTACGCGTGAATGTTGATTCCCCGAGCACGCAACCAGCGTCTCATATGACGGTGATGCTCCAAACACGCAACCAGTGTCATAGTTGATGGTGACGATCGAGCACTCGTCCAGAGTCATGCATGAGGTTGATTCCTGGAGAATGCAACCAGCTTAATGCGTGATGGGGAATATCCAGCCCGCCACCAGTCACTTGTGATGGTCATGCCCTGAACACGCAAACAGCGTCACGCATGTTAACGACCACGAGCACGCAATCACAGTCACGCGAGAAGGTGAATTCCAGAACACGCCTGAGCATAACATGTGACATCGACTAATATCCCTATTATGGTGAGCAAACTAAACACTGCTGGGGCTTCTGGGACATATGTAAATTTCCACAATTCATATGCTTATCCATTGCGAGACATTCATTTGGAATGTTGGTTGACTACTCAGTGGCTTTGATATCTCCTTTAAATGACTAAAGATCCTGTTGTTGTTGGCGAACTCAACGCAGAGTGAGCATCTGGGAGGTATGTGATTCGACAATACATGTGAGTATCCAATGCTTCTGTCACTTGTAATGTTTCTTGAGTGCTCATGTGAGCATTTGCATATCATCGCCCTGAAGCATGGGGGTTCAGCCACCACAACAGGGACCTTAGTCATTTCATGGGGATACAAAAGCTCCCAAGCATGCAACCAGAGTCAAACAGGATGGTGATGCATTTGCAAATAATCTCCCGAAGCCCTTTACCCGGGGCATTCGGACAACACAAGCCCTTAGTTGTTTCAGAGAGTTACAAAAGCTCCCAAACACGCTACCAGCATCACACGTGACGGTGATACGTTTGGTAGGTTCCTGGAATGTGGGCATTTGCATATTATCTCCCAGATGCCCCAACGGCATGGCGGTCAGCCACCACAACAGGGCCTTAGTCGTTTCAGGGAGGTAAAATAGCTCCTGAGCACGCAACCAGTGTTGCATTTGGTATGTTAGTAGAATGGAGGCATTTGCATAAAATCTCCTAGAAGCTGGCGTGTGGCTACAACAACAGGTCCCTTATTCATTTCAGGGATATATAAAAAAACTCCAGAGCACACAACCAGTATCACACATGATGGTGACATGTTTGGTAAGCTCCTAGAATGTGAACATCTACAGATCATCTTCCCAAAGTCCTCCTCATAGCATTGGGCCACCAAAACAGGGCCCTTAGTCATTTTAAGGAGAAATAAAAGTTCCTGAGCACACAAAGACGTCACAAGTGATGATGTCATGTTTGTTAGGCTCCTAAAATGTTGGCATTTGCATTCTTAGATGCCCCGCCGCTTGGTGTTCGACTATCACAACAGGGCCCTTAGTGTTTCAAGGTGATAGAAAAGCTCCTGAGCATGCAACCAATGTCAAAAGTCACAGTGATGTATTTGATCAGCTCCTACGATGTGGGTATTTACATATTATTTCCACGAAGTTCATATAGCATGGGGTTCGGACACCACAACAATGGCTTTAGTCATTTCAAGGAGATGTAAAAGCTCCCAAGCATGAACCAAAGTCACACGTGATGGTGACGTGTTTTCTAGGCTCCTGGAATGTTGGCATTGGCAAATAAATCAAAATACAAAACAATAATAAACAAAGGGGCAGGTCCCGCCACACATGCATCCCACCCTTGTGCGCAGCACACGGGGCGTAAAGGCCACCTCCCCCTTTCACTGACCCAGGAGCAGCAATGGATCAAAAGTCCTCCTCCCACCCCAACAGCTGTAGTGGCCAGGCTCCTCTGGCCGAGGTAACCTCAGTAGCCAAGTGGCTGCTTGGGGGGGTGTTCTCCTGACCTCCGTCCTTCTTGTAGCCAGCAGACCCTTCTTCCGGGGCTCTGGTCACAGTATCGCCAGCAGCAAAAGTTCTACAGGGGAAGGTGGAGGCGAGAGCAGCAGCTAGTCTCCCTCTATCCTCGGGGACTGATGCCATTTTCTCTTTAATCTCAGGAAAGTGATGCTTGTGTTTGTGTTGTGCTGTGCAGGGAAAGTAGTGCTGGCTCTGTGGCGGCAGCTCCTGCTCCTCTCCTCGTGAGGGTGGTGGTGAAACCAGCAGGCATTCTCTCTCTCTGCTGGTGGAGATGGGAACAGCAGGCACTTTTCCTCTCTGTTCTCATCTTGGGCTGTGGACCTTGGGGCTTCCCTTTCTTGGGCTGCTGACGTTCGGCCGTCCTCTCTCTTGGGCTTGGATGTTCATGCTCATGCCACTCATGCTGTGGAGGTGAAATCAGCAGGCTTTCTCCCTCTGATGATGGAGACCACAGCGATGGCTCATCTCCCTCTGATGCTGGAGATGGCAATGGCTCCTCTCACTCTTGCACTGGAGATGGCGATGGCTCCTCTCTTCTTGCACTGGAGATGGCTCCTTTTCCTCTAGCAATGGATAGTGGGGCTTCTCCCTCTTGCACTGGAGAATGTATCCCTGGCTTCTCACCTCTTGTAAATTGGAGATGGTATCAAGGCTCCCTCTAAAAAGCGTTGGAGACTGGCATCGGGCGGTGGAGCTTTAGATAGACTTCTACCGATGCCAGCAAAGATCCCTGAAATTACATCCAGGTGACCTCTTTGACAAATCCTAGGGACGGTATACTCCACCGGATCCATCCCAGATTCCTGTCAAGGTAAGAGTGTCCGATTTGTCGGTCCTCTGTCCAGTGGGAAGTCTCCTCTCCCCCTGATGCCAGAGCCGGAGACATGGGGGTCACCTGGAAATTTATTGAGAATACGGAGTCTATTCCGAGTGTAACCATGAGAGGATTTTAACTCATCAGTACTGCCTGGTCTATAATGAGGTCCAGAAAATCATAGCGAACAGGATTGGGAATTGGGCTGTGATGCACCCCAAACCGACTGCTGTGAGCAGTATTGAGTGTTCCTTTTGCAATTCAGTGCCTTTTAAACCTGTTTTAGTCTTTTTATTAAAAATGTAAATGGCGTGTGTGAAAATACATTGGACCTGACGCACCTGACACAAGCTGAATAAATGGACTGCAAATGGTTAACGCTCTGAACGTACCTTTTTTCGCTGATTTTTAAAAACAAGTAATCTATTAAACCATTTTTGCAATTTCGTTTTAGATTTAGATTTGTCTACTTTTGGGATGTAATTGTTTTGTGCCTCTAGTACATTTTTAAAAAACAGCAATCCTTCTGTGGATGTTTTCTCTATTTCACTCCAGTCTACTTCTGTTAGTCTCTGTTTCATACCTTCATAATTTGCCTTTCTAAAATTGTAAACCTTAGCTTAAGTCATTACTTTTTGGGTTTTCAAAATCAATCAATAATGAAAGAGAACCAGATGAGATCAACAGCCTATCAAATCAATCAGTAATCCATAGCCAATCACTAATGAATAGCGTAGCAAACGATAATCTATTATCAATCATTAATCAATGAGATCATGGTGAGATCAGTAACATATAAACCAATAATCAATAGCCTAACAATAATCAAAACCTCTCAAACAAAATCAATAATCAAATATCCAGTTGTGGTCAATAGCCAATCAATCAATGAGATATAAACAGGCAGGCAGGCAGGCAAGTCCTAATAAAATGACTAGGCAGTGCATAGGTTTCAAAATCTGGTTCTTCTATCAATCTGGTTTGATTTCCATGTGGTCGCGTTCTCTCCCCATTGATCAGGCTATCTGGGCTCGTTAGCTTCGGCCCTGTTCACAGCCTTCGCAGTGCAGCGATGCCCGCTCCTCTCCTGTGGGATGGGGCTCGTGTGGGCACTGCTGCTGGCAATGGGTCTATGTGGAGGAGAATCTGAGAGAGTGGGGTTTCTTCACAGCCAAGTGGGAATGGTGAGAACTGGGAACCAGACCTGGGGTCAATTCCAATTGGCTGTAATTGTACAGTTTGTAATTCATTGCAATTCCAATGTAACTGAAGTTGAACCGAGGCACTCCTGCACAACTGTAATCCCTCCCCTCATTTCTCTCCTCTCAGGTATCTCTCTGAATGGTGTCTGGTGTCAGGGGAGGGGCCTGTGACTTGACCTGACCTCTACGGCCCTTCAGAACATGACTCGGCCTATCAGAGTTTCAGCCTGTCTGGGTGGGCAGGACGTAGCGGGCACGATGCTCCAATGATAGCATTGGATTCCCTGCTGGGAGCAGGGCTTCACTGGGAAGAGCTGTGCAACACAGCCATGTTCCACGGAGGTATTGATCAGTTAATATTGATTCTCAAATGGCAATTATGAATCAAGCATAAGTGGTTATTGATATTCTATTAATGACTATTCTCTTAATTACCGCATTAATTATATAATGTTGATGACTAGTACTGGCTACTGATTAGGTAGTACTGGACTATTATTGATCATGCATTATAATAATTGATTACTGACTATTAATGAGGGTATTTGACAATGCATTATTGCTATTGTTTTACTTCAGTTCAGTGAGTTGCCAAACTATAGAGCTTTATGGCTATTGATCCTCTGTTAGGGATTACTGATCCTGTATTAGTGATTAGTGATCCTCTATAAGAGGTTGTTGATCCTGTATTAGTGGATATTGATCCTGTATTGATGATTATGGATCCTATATTATAGTTTAACATTCAGAAAAAAATTGAAACTTTTAACACTGATATTGATTACCGAGTATGGAGACAGTGACTCAACGGGGGTGATTGCAGGCTGCTGCTGAGGTCTCCTGCACGGGTTTGAAGGGGTCTCTGAGGGAAACTACCACACCCTGGAATAGGAGCAGAATGGAGGCCGTCGCCAAGCAGTTATACAAACGACAGGCTGGCAGGAAAAGTGAGCCGGAATCAATTACAAACTGCCTTTCTCTCTCAAATAACTTGTTTGGTTGATGTTTGCAAACATTCCTAAGGCCCCTCATCCTCTGTCAAAGCTTGTTAAAAATAAACAGGTTTTAAATTTTAGTTGTTCCTGTGTGTTTGTGTGGTTTTTTGTGTTTAATCCCCGCCTTACTATATATATACACACACACACACACACACGCATATTTAATAACACTCTCACACCACAAATAATTGGTAGAAAAAACAGTTTATTTCCACAAAATTCACTCAAAAAATGAATACAGAATAAAAACCTTAACCCCAAACCCAGGGTGTGTAGTCTATCAAATAAAACCAAAAAGGACAGAACTGTGTTTACTGCAGCAGCAGAACAGTGTATTACATTTTAACACTAGAACCACCATGCAGGTCATTGTGACCCATTTTGGACTTAAAATGTTTATTACTCTTCCATTGTAAGTCATACGTGTGCCTCGCAAAACCATCTGCGCATTCACTACCAATACAGCAACTGCGCACAACAGCCAATCAAGAATGCATAATGATGGACAGTCATCATTATTAATGTGACAAGCTGTTATCATTGGTGTTGCCACACTATGTACCGATATGACAGCAGGCGAGACCACACAATGTATCGTGCACACATGCATACGGATCATTCAAATACACAATTGGCTCCACAGCTAGGTGCCAAGTTTTCAAATTAATGTACTGTTAATGCCACTGTTTTATTGAATACGGACAGTATTGTATCACAAGGAAATACTATATAGGTTTCTTTAAGGCCTGCTGATCAAATACATACAGCGAAGAATGTAACTTCTCTAACTTTACGCTATTGTCCATTGAATACTAGCTCCCAATATCAGAAAGTTAAATTTTTCTCATGGACCCCTATTGCCATAATTTTGACAAATAGGGTGGAGATTAAAAATGGCTATTATTGACAGGAAACGGCACTATAAAATGACATACCTGGTCATTTCTGAAAGATTAGGCTATTGTCCATCAAGTAAGACCACCAATGACATTCTAGCCCCCCTTATCAGAAAGTAATATTTTTCTCATGGGCACCTGTGGAAGGGTGGTGGGTAATTCACTGACTCAGGAGACAGACAGGTCAACTTGAAAACACCACACAAGGCCCGTTTTATTTTCAAAGGTGTTTTGTTTCATTAACCCACAGAGGGCGCTGTTGGTCCGTGGTCTATTTTACTATGGTAAACAGAACCACGGGAATACCAAATGATGGTAAACAGTTCAGGGTGCAAGCGCACTCGTTGGTGTTTCAAACAATAATTCAAGAATATAAGGCAAAAAAGAAAAAGGGAAAAGAAAACAGTAACAAAACTACAAAGGAAAGGTGCTGCACTTTGCAGTGATATCTCGGTCGCCGTTGCCCGTGCGACCCGGATTACCGCCCTACACTGCCATAACTAGCCTGCTCGGCTACAATATTCAGGGGTCTGACCAAGGGTTCCCTGCCTTCAATGTCTCACGCTGAAACTCCGTTTCGTTCTCTCCGACTGGTTCTCGGTCGAGGACCAGCGCTTCCGCACTCTCGGCGCGTTTAAAAGGGCAGACCTGAGGAAACAACAGAGCGTTAACTTATAGGGCTAACAGTCTCCCCAAGACCCGCCTCTCAGCCATTCAGAGAGGGGGAAAGTCCACACACCCACTTTCCCACCTCCCTGTGTCACTGCCATGACTCACAGACGGTTCTTGGACGACTGCCGCCCTCTTCCTGCAGCACCGTGAACACGCCAGCAGAGTCAACAGAGGTCTTCCCCTGCTACAGCACCTAATGCCAAATTTTTTATGTGGGGACCAATTAAAAATTGTTATTACTGACCGAAAACAGCCATACATGGTCATTTCTATAACTTTATGCTATTGACCATTGAATAGAACATCCATGATATTTTAGGCCATTATATCAGAAAGTGACATTTTTCTCATAGACCTCTAATGCCAAATTTTGACATGTGTGGGCAGATTAAAAATGGCTAGTATTGACAGGAAAAGGTACTATAAATGGTCATTTCTAAAAGCTTAGGCTATTGTCCATCGAATGAAGCCGCCAAGGACATTCTAGCCAACTGTATTTGAAAGTTATATTTTTATCAGGTGTACCTAATGGCAAATTTTGACATGTGGGAACCAGTTAAATATGGCTATTATTCACCAGAAACGGTAATGGAAATGGCCATACATGGTAATTTCGGAAAGCTTAGTCCATCGAATGTCCATCTTATTGTCCATCGAATGAGTCCAACTACGGCATTATGGTCTTCTATATCAGAAAGTGACATTTTTCTCACAGGCCACTAATGCCAAATTTTGACATGTGGTGGCCGATTATGAATGGCTATTGATAGAAAATGGTATCATAAATGAACATACCTGTTCATTTCTGAACGCTAAGGCTGTTTTCAATCGAATGGGACCACCTGCAACATTTTAGCCCACTGGCTCATCGAATGAGACCACCCATGACATTTAGCACCCTTTATCAGAAAGTGATATTTTTCTCATGGGCCCCTATGACGGAAATATGAGTTGTGGTGATGAATCTTCCTCCCGACCTGTGAGGGCGCTAAAGAATGAGAGGAGAAGTATCTGGAAGGGCTGGCCTGTGACAGTTCGTTTCCGGGTCAGGGAAATGGGTCAGCCTGGAAAGAAGCGAGATTCTGTTCTAAGACCATATTGATTTGAAAGGTAAACCAGAGGCAGCTGCAAATAATAAGGCAGCGGCAACCGTTTATCTAGATATCATGCGGGATTTCATATAGGGGCCAGGGTAACGCTCATCTTTTCCTTCGTTTGGGTAGAATGTTCGGAGGAAGAAGGAGCAAGAGTGGAACTCGCAGTGGTTTTTGTGATATACGTGTTGTGTTTGTTTATTAACAGTGTTTAATTTCACTGTAGACAGTTAGGGCACTACTCCGGAGCTGTCGCAAAGTGTCAGCACTGTCCGGAGCACCCCTGCACCTGTGTATTCACCACAAACCCCCACGTCTGCACTCACCCAGGACTGGTGACCGTGGGTTCATTTTTGTTCTGGACTGTGCCCTGTTTTGTTATCCCCGCGCTTTACACATTGTTGTGTATCGCTGGGGATTTATTATTTTACGGTCACCAGATCTGGATTTTAAATAAAAGCACTTTTTCACTGCAAACTGTTGTCTGCCTGTCACTCCTGCATCGCATCACGACTACACCTGTTCCCCTCCACGAGCCACAGCCCCTAATGCTAAATTTTGACATGTGCGGCAATGTTGCCAGTAGCCAGGCTGCTACTGGCCATGCTGCCAGTGGAGCGAGTCTCTCCTCCTGCTGTACCACTGGCAGCAGAAATTGACAGCTCCCAGACAGACTTCTTCAGCCGGGGCAATTCCAGCAGCGGAAAGACTTCTGAGCCGGCAGCTCCCTCCTATAGGATTCCAGCAACAAGAATTGCAGTGAAATTGCTGCAGAGGAAGGTGGTCTCCTCGCCTCTCCCCCCGTCTTCATAGCCAGCAGCTTCATCTGGTGGGGCTACTGCCAAACTGTCACCTGAGGCCAAGCAGAGCCAGAAGACCCAGGTGATGCGGATAAACAGGCAACCCCATTTGATGTATACCAACAGGCAATGCCAGGAAGGCATCCTTGGGCAAAGCGAGGTAGGCATCTCCGAGCGATGACATGAAGCTGTACTTGGGCGGTGTCATGCAGGCATCACCGAGCGATGATGTGAGGGGAGCAAGTATAAGCTGGGGTGTGGGTTTTGGCCCTCTTCTCCGCCACTGGGGCCAGGTGATTCTTCCCTGTGCTTCCCGCAGCAGTCTATGCAAGGGCTGCTGAGGACCACCAGCATCTAGTCCTGGACCAGCTGCTGTGCCCCGGTGCAGATGGTGGAGGCAGAGGCAGTTCCAGCTGCTCTGTTCCCGCCGGTGCAAATGACGGAGGCAGTGGCATCTCCTGCTGCTCTTCTCCCGCCAGTGAAGGTGGCGGAGGCAGAGGCAACGTGTAGGCTCCTGGCGAAAGAGGTGGGTGAGTCCTTTATTCTACTCTTTTCAGGGGACTGGTGTGGCTCTCTCTCACTTGCCGAGGACTGGTGCAGCTATCCCTCTCTTTCAGGGGACTGGTGCGGCTCTCTCTCTGCAGAGGATTGGTAGGGCTCTCCCTCTCGCTCTCAGGGCGAAACCAGCAGTCCTCTGGCTTTGGATTCCTACTTTCAGATGGTCACATGATAACATTTTACCTGCACGAGAAGTGCTGTGCAATCCTCGTGCATAAATACAAATATACATTTTAAACACTTGTGTTACACAGACCCGTTTATATCCCGTGTACCAATGACTATACACCAACATTAACACAAAACATGCAACATATAATACTGAAATACACACAAGGGCGGCTAACATTACCCCCCCCCCCCCCCAAATCTCAGCATTTAATCAATTTATGCATTCATTACATGTCTTTTACGTTCAGGTATACAATATGGCCTCTAGCGAACTAATGTCTCCCCGCTCAATATTAATGTGTTGATGGGCTTCTCGAAATTGCCCTGGAACGGAAGTGAACATGTCAGAAAACTCCGCCATCAGACCATGAGCCTGGCATTTCTGTGCAGGTGTCAGATTCTCACACAATCTGTACCGACCCTTTTCTAGCCAACACAGAAAGATCAGGTCCCATGTCTGGGACGTCATCTGCGTGCGCCACTAGCAATGCCTGCGGTTGCAACCAAGGCTTTAAGAGGTTGAAATGGTAAATTAGTCTCTCTCTCTCTCCGTCGCTCTGGCTGGCAGATCTCATAGTCCTCCTTCAAAACCTGGAATGTAACCTCAAAGGGTTCTTGCCACTTAGCCAAGAGTTTCGACTCGGAACTGGGTAATAATAGAAGTACTATCCCCTGGCTGAAATATGTGCAACCGGGTTCCTGGATTCTACTGTGTCCCCTGTCTGTGCTGAGCCTGCTGCAAATTGTCATGTGCCCATTTCCCAACAGACTCAAGACGCTTGCGCAGGTCCAACACATACCAGACGGTATTGGTCGAATTGTCCTGCTGCTCCTCCCACATCTCTCTGACCAGATCAAGCATGCCTTGGGGTCTTCACCCATACAACAGCTCGAATGGTGTAATCCCTGTGGAAGCCTGAGATACCTCTTTGATTGCAAAGAAAATGGGAGGAATCAGCTGGTCCCAGTAACACACATTACATGGGCCGAATGGTCTCCTCCTGTTTGTAAACTTTTTTATGTTCTTAAATAATAGAATTGGTCAGGGGTCTGAATACTTTTGCAAGGCACTGTATATATTAGATCTCCCTTCTATTAGGTTTCAGGTCTATTTGACCCGACTCTAGTTTCCAATTAGCTTAATGCAAATTTTGGCAGAGGGTACTATGAGAGTTATACAAATTTTGTAAGAATTTATTATGGGAGATATACAAATTTTGCCCAGGGTATAGGGCAGATATGCTCATTTTAGGAACTTATATTGTGGGAGATATACAAATTTTGGAGGACAGTATTTGGCATATGCAAATTTTGGCAGACTGTATTTGGCAGATATGCAAATTTTGGCGCGGGCTATTATGGGAGATATGTAAATTTTGGTGGACAGTATTTGGCAGGTATGCAAATTTTTGCACAAGATATTATGGGAGATATGTTAAGTTTGGCAGAGTGTATTATGGAAGATATGCAAATTTTTGCACAGTTTATAGGGCGGATATGGTCATTTTAGGAGTGTGTATTGTGGGAGATATGCAAATTCTGGAGGATAGTATTTGGCAGGTATGGAAATTTTGCCAGACTGTATTTGGTAGATATCAAAATTTTGGTAGAGGGCAGTTTGGGAAATATGCAAATTTTGGCTCAGGTTATTGTGGGAGATATGCAAATTTAGGCTGAGGGGATTATAGGAGATTTGTAAATTTTGGCAGAGGATATTATGGGAGATATGCAAATTTTGGCAGATATGCAAATTTTGGCAGAGGTGATTATGGTAGATATGCAAATTTTATCAGAGGATATTATGAGAGATATGCAAATTTGGCACAGGGTATAAGGTATATAGGCTAATTTTAGGAGCCATTTGGCCCATCTTGCTCGTTTGGTTGTTAGTAACTTATTGATCCCAAAATCTCATCAAGCAGCTTCTTGAAGGATCCCAGGGTGTCAGCTTCAACAACATTACTGGGGAGTTGATTCCAGACCCTCACAATTCTCTGTGTAAAAAAAGTGCCTCCTATTTTCTGATCTGAATGCCCCTTTGTCTAAACTCCATTTCAAATATGCAAATTCTGGCCGAGGATATTATGGGAGATATGCAAATTATGGCAGAGGGTAGAGGGCAGATATGCTCACTTTAGGAGTGTGTATTGTTGGAGATATACAAATTTTTGAGGACAGTATTTGTTAGATATGCAAATATTGGCAACAGTATTTGGCAGATATGTAAATTTTTGCAGAGGGTATTATGGAAGATATGCAAATCTTGGCACAGTGCTTATAGCAGATATACTAATTTTAGGAGCATGTATTGTGGGAGTTATGCAAAATTTGGAGGACTATTTGGCAGGTATGTAGATTTTCGCAGAAGAAAGGGTATTATGGGAGATATGCAAATTTTGCGAGAGGGTATAGGGCAGATATGCAAATTTAGGACCCTGTGTTGTGGGACATATGAAAATTTCAGATGGCAGTATTTGGAAGGTATGCAATTTTTTTCAGGTATGCAAACTTTGGCATAGTGTGTATGGAAGATATTCTAATTTTCGCAGAGTATATTGTGGGAGATAAGCAAACTTTGGCAGAGGGTATTATGGGAGATATGCAAATTTTGGGATAGGGTATAAGGCAAATATACAAATTTTAATAGCCTGTGTTGTGGGAGATATGCAAATTTTGGAGGACAATACTTTGCAGGTATGCAAATTTTGGAAGGTGGTATTTGGGAGATATGCAAATTTTGGCAGAGGGTACAGGGCAGATATTCTAAATTTAGGAGTGAGATTTGTTAGGGTTATGCAAATTCTGGAGGCCAGTATTTGTCATGTATGCAAATATTGGCAGACTGTATTTGGCAGATATTCAAATTTTGCAGAGGGGATTATGGGCAATATGCAAATCTTTGCACAGTGTATAGAGTAGATATGCAAATTTTAGAGGACAGTATTTGGCAGGTATGCAAATTTTGGAAGGTGGTATTTGGCAGATATGCAAATTTTGTCAGTATATATTATGGGAGATATGCAAATTTTGGCATAGGGTATTATGCTATATATACAAATTTTTGCATAGGGTATAAAGAAGATCTGCTAATTGTAGGAGGATGTATTGTGGGAGATATGAAAATTTTAATGAAGATATTCAAATTTCACAACAGGGTATAGGGCTAATACGCTAATTTTAGGAGCCTGTGTTTTAGGAGATATGCAAATTTTGGCGGACAGCATTTGGCAGGTCTGCAAATTTTGACAGGCGGTATTTGGCAGAAATGCAAATTTTGGCAGGCAGTTTAGGGCAGGTATACAAATTTTGGCAGAAGATATTTGGCAGATCTGTAAATTTTGATAGAGGCAATTATGGGAGATAAGCAAATTTTAGGAGCGTGTGTTCTGGGAGATATGCAAAATTTGGAGGACAGTATTTGGCAGGTATGCAAATTTTGGCAGAGGCTGTATAGCAGATATGCTAATTTTAGTAGCAGGGTATTATGTGCAAATAAGCAAATTTTGGCAGAGGGTATAGGGCAGATATGCTAATTTATAGGCGCGTGTATTAGGGGAGATATGCAAATTGTGGAGGACAGTATTTGGCAGGTATGCAAATTTTGGCAGATGGTATTAAGGGAGATATGCAAATTTCAGCAGAGTGTATATTGCAGATATGCTAATTTTAGGAGTGTGTTTTGTTGAGAAAATTTTGGCAGAGGGAATTATTTGAGATATGTACATTTTTGCACAGGGTATAGTGCAGATATGTTCATTTTAGGAGCATGTATTGTGGGAGATAAGCAAACTTTCGATGAAAGTATTTGCTAGCTATGAAAATTTTGGCAGAAGGTATTTGGCAGATATGCAAATTTTGGCAGAGGGTTTATGGCAGATATGCTAAGTTTAAGAGCGGGTATTTTGTGAGAAATGCAAATTTTGGAGGACAGTATTTGGCAGATATGCAAATTTTGGGATAGGGTATTATGGGAGATATGCAAATTTTGGCAGAGTGTATTTTGGGAGATATGCAAATTTTGGAGGCATTGTACTGCAGGTATGCAAAATTTGGCAGATATGCAAATTTTGGTAGAGGGTATTATGGGAGATATGTAAATTTTTGGAGAGGGTATAGGGCAGGTATTCAGATTTTAGGAGCCTGTGCTCTTGGAGACATGCAAATTTTGGCAGGTATGCAAATTTTGGCAGATTGTTTATGGCAGCTATCCTAAATTTAGCAGAGTGCATTGTGCGAAATATGCAAATTTTGGCAGAGGGTATTATGGGGGATATGCAATTATTAGCAGTGGGTATTAGGCAGGTATGTAAATTTTAGGAGACTGTGCTGTGGACGATATGCAAATTTTGGAAGACATTATTTCGCAGGTAATCAAATTTTGGCAGAAGCGATATTATGGGAGATATGCAAATGTGGCAGAAGTCATTATGGTAGATATGAAAATTATGGCAAATGGTAAAGGCCAGATATGGTAATTTTAGGAATGTGTATTTTGGAAGATATTCAAATTTTTGGAGGACAGTATTTGACGGGTATGCAAATTTCGGTAGATATGCAAATTTTGGCAGAGGGTATTATGGGACATTTTGGCACAGGATGTATGACAGGTATACTAATTTTAGGAGCGTGTATTCTGGGAGAATTGCAGATTTTGAGGAACAGTATTTGGCAGGTGTGCAAATTTTGGCAGAAGGCATTTGGCAGATATGCAAATTTTGGTACAGGGTCTATTTGTTTGCTGAAGAAAGAAGGAACAAAGAATATTGGAAGGAAAGATTTTCTCATCAACATTTTGAAGAGTCTCAATGTGGACTTCAAAGAAGTGTTCTGCTTAAAGGATTTCCAGGCAAGAGGAATTTTTGATATAACGTTTAAAACTGAACAGTATGCTTACAAAAGAAAACAGTACAAAAGAATGTAAAGACGGACAGAAAAGGTTCATTTGTGTGGTGGGGTAATCAAAAGAACAGTACAAAAGAATGTAAAGAACGGAGAAAAGGTAATTTGTGTGGGGATATTAATCATTTGTTTTATAAGAGTCCGCACAGGCCTGCTGGTTTCATTGAACCCGAGAGCTGTGAGGATGAGTCCAGTGAGGAGAAGGAGAGCGAGGAGGAGGAGACTAACAAAGGAGCAACAGATAAAGGAGAAGTGAAAACGCCATCAACTGCATCCAAGAAAAGGTCAGAAAAGAAACTGGTGTCAGAGCCAGTGACTACATCTGGAAAAGGGAACGTGGCTGAGAAGGGGAAGAAGCAGAGACAGCCGGCAGAGAAGAAGTCAGCAGAGGAAACGGGAGTAGAGGAGCTTGGGTTATCACCTGGGAAAGAGCAGAAGAAGGACTGGGTGAATCATCTGGAGGAAGCAGAGAAAGGAAAAGAGACTGCTGTGAAAAATAACAGAGAGAAATGTTTAAAAAAGTGAATGATTGTTTTTGTTACAAAAGAAAGTTAGATGACTGTTTTGATTTTTTGAGTAAGGAAATTTATGTTTTGAATATGATTTTGGATTTTGTTATTGTTTTTATTGTTTTAAATAAAAAAATTAAATTAAATATATATATAGATAGATAGCTATATAGATAGATAGATATATGGAAATTTGCACATCTTCCCAAAGCCCCCTCAGTGTTGCGTTCTCCAACAACAGGGCAACGCAGTTCAACGAGGCAGTCTTCCCAGCGACGGCGAGGTGGAAGAAGTACAGAGCAGTTTAGAAGCAGTAAGGATAAATTGCATCTTTAATTGCTTTAATCAGAAAACACAGGACATTAACAGCAAGTGGGCGAAGTACAGGTGTAGAAAAGTATAGAGCAGTTTGAAAGCAGTCTGACAGCTGCAGAAGAAACTAAACTTCAAAAAAAAAATCCTCAACATGGTCTTCAAGCCAGTAATCTGTGACACCTGATTGATGCGGGAAATCAGAGAAAACCTAGCGGAGTTAAACCAAGTGTGCGTAAAGTGTCGCACGATCCAGGACTTGCATAAACTAGTAAGTATGCTAGAAATGGAGCTGGAAGAAGTGAGACAGCAACAGGATCTTGAGGAACTGGCACACCCACAATTCATGGAAGTCTGCATCA
This sequence comes from Polyodon spathula, assembly GCF_017654505.1. Taxonomy (NCBI): domain Eukaryota; kingdom Metazoa; phylum Chordata; class Actinopteri; order Acipenseriformes; family Polyodontidae; genus Polyodon; species Polyodon spathula. The sequence continues at coordinate 138,007 of NC_054583.1, forward strand.
CCCCTAACAGACTGAAAGCCACCAGGGAGATAGAAGGTCAGAACAGCTGGGTTCAGGTAGGCAGAAGCAGGGAAAAAAAGAAACTTCGTCAAACACAACCACCAGAAATCAAAACAACCAACAGATTTGAGTCACTTCAGAATTTTGATGAGCAGAACCAACAAGAAGAGAATGAAAGGAACAACATCCAGGACCCTATTGACAGTGGTGACCAGACAGCAAAAAGAAGGGAGGTCATGATTGTTGGGGACTCCATATTGAAAAACACAGCAAGTTCAATTCGCAGTTTGGACCCCCTTACTACAACAGTGTGCTGCCTTCCGGGAGCCTCGGTCAAGCACATCACTGAGAACGTGGACAGGCTCCTAGAACGAACAGGAGATGACCCGGTAGTAGTCGTCCACATCGGTACAAACAACATTGGAAGAGACAGACCAAAATCCCTGCAAAACAAATTCAGAGAGCTAGGAAGGAAATTAAAAGAGAAAACCAAAACTGTGGTATTTTCTGGTATACTACCCGCACCTTGCAAAGGACCATATGGACAGCTGGAAATAATTAATCAAAACGAATGGCTGAAGACGTGGTGCACACGGGAAGGCTTCACCTATCTTGATCATTGGACCACATTCTACAACGAGGACTATCTGTATAGACGGGACGGACTGCATTTAAATAACAAGGGAACCAGTCTACTTGGAGAAAAGATCCTCGAGCAGGTTCAGAAGCATTTAAACTAGAAAGGAAGGGGGGAGAAATCAACAAAAAAACAGAAGGGAGACCGCATCAAAACAAGAACAACAACTCAGGTAAGACAACCATTAAATGTATTTATCTAAATGCTAGAAGTATCAGAAACAAAATTCTAGAACTTGAAGCTACTGCACTAACAAGTAACTATGATGTGATAGGTGTTACAGAAACTTGGTTGTCTGAGAGTGATGGGGACGAATATAATATTTGTGGGTATACACTGTATAGGAAAGACAGGCAGGACAGAAGAGGAGGAGGGGTAGCGCTATACATAAGAAACAGTCTTGAAGCCCAGGTGTTAAACCTGGACAAAGAAAATAAAGCCGAATCAATATGGGTCAGAATAACGGACAAAAATTCAAAGGGCATAATAATAGGAGCATGCTATAGACCGCCAGATTCAGACGGTGAGCAAAATAATCTGTTATACAATGACATTAGAAATGCGTGTAGCAAAGGAGAAGCCATACTAATGGGGGATTTCAACTTCCCCCATATAAAATGGGAAAACCCAATGGGTAGCACGAAGGATGAAATAGAAATGGTGGAAATGACAAATGACTGCTTCCTAACACAATTTGTCAAGGCACTGACTAGAGGGGAGGCATGCCTTGATTTAGTCTTTTCAAATAACGAAGACAGAATAACTAAAACAGAGGTCAGAGAACCACTGGCAAACTCAGACCACAACATGGTCTCATTTGAAGTGTTTTTTAAATCCCCAAAAGTAATGACTAAAGCTAAGGTTTACAATTTTAGAAAAGCAAACTATGAAGGTATGAAACAGAGACTAACAGAAGTAGACAGTAAAATAAGAAAACACCTAACAGAAGGATGGTTGTTCTTCAAAAATCAATTAGAAAAAAACAATTCATCGAAAAAGGAGACTTTACAGAGCATTAAAAAATGACCAAAAAGAAAGATATGCAGAAAGAGTACAAAGAACTTTACAGAAAAGGAAGTCAGAAAGTACCAAGAGAGAATAGAGTCAAAAAGGAACATTGCTAAGGGAGCTAAAACTAAGGGAGCTAAAACCAATTCCAAAATGTTTTTCCAATATTACAACAGCAAGAGAACATTCAAAGAGGAGATTAAATGTTTAAGAGATACAAATGGCAAAATCGTAGATGAAGAAAAAAAAAATAGCAAATATATTAAATGATTACTTTTCACAAGTTTTTACAAAGGAAGACACTGACAACATGCCCCACATGTCATCCAGTTCCTATCCAGTTTTAAATAACTTTAGCATAACTGAGGCAGAAGTGTTAAAGGGACTAGGAGCTCTTAAAAAAAACAAATCCCCTGGGCCGGATGAGATCCTCCCAGTAGTACTCAAAGAAATGAAAGAAGTAATTTACAAACCGCTAACCAAGATCATGCAGCAGTCTCTTGACACAGGGGTGGTACCGACAGACTGGAAAATTGCAAACGTAATACCGATCCACAAAAAGGGAAACAAAACTGAACCAGGTAACTACAGACCAGTAAGCCTGACTTCTATTATATGCAAACTTATGGAAACTATAATAAGATCCAAAATGGAAAATTACCTATATGGTAACAGGGTCCTGGGAGACAGTCAACATGGTTTTAGAAAAGGGAGATCGTGTCTAACTAACTTGCTTGATTTTTTTTTGAGGATGCAACATCGATAATGGATAATTGCAAAGCATATGACATGGTTTATTTAGATTTCCAGAAAGCTTTTGACAAAGTCCCGCACAAAAGATTAATTCTCAAACTGAACGCAGTTGGGATTCAAGGAAACACATGTACATGGATTAGGGAGTGGTTAACATGTAGAAAACAGAAAGTACTGATTAGAGGAAAAACCTCAGAATGGAGTGTGGTAACCAGTGGTGTACCACAGGGATCAGTATTAGGTCCTCTGCTATTCCTAATCTACATTAATGATTTAGATTCTGGTATAGTAAGCAAACTTGTTAAATTTGCAGACGACACAAAAGTAGGAGGAGTGGCAAACACTGTTGTAGCAGCAAAGGTCATTCAACATGATCTAGACAAGATTCAGAACTGGGCAGACACATAGCAAATGACATTTAATAGAGAAAAGTGTAAGGTACTGCACGCAGGAAATAAAAATGTACATTTTAAATATCATATGGGAGATACTGAAATTGGAGAAGGAATCTATGAAAAAGACCTAGGAGTTTTTGTTGACTCAGAAATGTCTTCATCTAGACAATGTGGGGAAGCTATAAAAAAAGCTAACAAGATGCTCGGATACATTGTGAAAAGTGTTGAATTTAAATCATTGGAAGTAATATTAAAACTGTACAATGCACTAGTACACCTCATCTTGATTATTGTGTGCAGTTCTGGTCACCTCGCTATAAAAAAGATTTTGCTGCTCTACAAAGAGGCAAAGAAGAGCGACCAGAATTATTTAAAGGCATGTCATATGCAGACAGGCTAAAAGAATTGAAACTGTTCAGTCTTGAACAAAGAAGACTACGTGGCGACCTAACTCAAGCATTCAAAATTCTAAAAGGTAGTGGCAGTGTCGACCCAAGGGAGTTTTTCAGCCTGAAAAAAGAAACCAGGACCAGGGGTCACAAATGGAGATTAGACAAAGGGGCATTTGAACAGAAAGTAGGAGGCACTTTTTTACCCAGTGAATTGTTAGGGACTTGGAATCAACTCCCTAGTAATTTTGTTGAAGCTGACACCCTGGGATCCTTCAAGAAGCTCCTTTATGAGATTCTGGGATCAATAAGCTATTAACATCAAAAAGAGCAAGATGGGCCAACTGGCCTCCTCTCATTTGTAAACTTCCTTATATTCTTATGGACCCTTATTCATTTAAAGGAGATTTAAAAACTCCTAGTCATCAACCAACATTTCAAGTGACAGTCCCCCATAAGCAAATGTAATTTAAAATTTCAATATCTCCCCGAAACCCGGCAACATTGTGTTCGCCCATCACAAGTTAACCCATAGTCATTTAAAGGAGATATAAAACCTCTTAGTAGTCTACCAACATTACAATTGAAGGTCTCGCAATAGATAGCCAAATGCATTGTGGAAATTTGCATATTTTCTAATGTCTCCCATGGCATTGCGTTCACACACACGACAACAGGACCCTTAGTCATTTAAAGGAGATATAAAAGCTCTTGAGTAGTCAACCAACTTTAAAAGTGACAATCATGCATTTTATAGAACATGCAATGTGGAAATTTGCAAATCTCCCATAAGCCCATGCAGCATTACATTTTTCCACCACAACATAACCCTTACTCGCTTAACGCAGATATAAAACTCCCTAAGAAAACCAGCAAGTGACAGTCAAGCATTAGATAAGCACATATGTAGAAACAAATAAAAGATTTGAACAAAACACTGCAAAATAAAGGGTGCGGTGGCCAAACAAATAGACAAACAAATAATAATGTGTTGTGCCTGTGTAGCAACCAGCACCTATAGCAATTGTTTACTAGAGCTTTTAGCACCTCTTTCACAGACTTGCGTCTCTCCTCTGGCACTCTCCTTCTTGAAACAGCTGCAAGCTTTTATATTTTGGCTGAGGGGTTAACTAACTATTAATTAATTACCTTATTACCCCCTCAGCCATAGTTAGGGTTAATGTTCCAGTACACCATTAGGTTGGGTCAGATAATCGGGCCAGAAAAGGAGAATTGGAATGTGTGCTCAACCATGAAATGCTTGCTAGATCATAAAATCTAGTCTGAGATAATCAGAACAAATGCAATAGATGGGGCAATCAAGCCCTACAGTTTGCTATCCATTGGTTAAATTGAGAGAGAAGACAGATTTATGGGGTAAGGACAAAGGAATTGTGTGCTGCGTGCTAAATCCTGATAGGAGCAAGGAATTTTGTGTGAAACATATATAACTCATGTACGTGCTTTACCCCGGCAGAATACACTGGTTACTGATAAAGTGACCGTTATTCTCCGGAGCGCTCTGTTGTTTGATGACCACTGCAATAAACCTTTGATGCAACGATCGGTGTGATTGATTGCCTCTGAACATCTCTGCACTTTATTTTGCGACCCTACAAAACAATACATAATAATACAAATAATAATATTGAATGGCTTTCGCTGTCGCATTAACACATAAATCAGAATACAAAACAATAATAAACAAAGGGGGGGGACGCAACGGCGCATGCCCATTTCACAAAGGTCCTGGTGTTGCGATGTGATTGCGAGGACGCAGAGGTTGATGCTGCATGTGTTTCATAAAGCACTTCGCAAGTGCGGTCACTTGATTCACTCTTTTGCGATCTGCGAATCACAAAGTTGGTAATCATTTTTTTGTGAACAATTATTTTGATTAATTTTCCTTTCTTTTTCACACTCCTTGGGAAGAGAGAAGTGGAGAAGCTCCTCACAAATGTAGCAAAATAAACAGATGGTATCATAGCACTTCCTTCGACTGTACTATAGGTCTGTATTTTATAAAACAGTGCCGCTTTGGTATCCTTACCGTTTTTCTGATTTGCTTAAATGGGCATAACATGTTTTAAAGTATAAGCTAGTGCCATGTTAAACTTTATTTAATTTAGCCACCTCATGTTGGGGCAAAAAAAACAATGTCAAATATATATATATATATATATATATATATATATATATATATATATATATATATATATATATATATATATATATTTAGCACGTAGGAATATTTTACTCCTGAGGTCTGTTTTGTGCTATAAATTATACAAGTTCTCAAAAAGACGCAGGAGAATGAATCCGGTTTACAGCTTTTATTTGTGTCCGTCAGTCCTACTATTTTTCAAACTCAACACAATGAATGAAACTTAGTGTTCAGACTCGTGATAACAGAGTAATTAAAAAAATAATCCAAGTTAATTCTATTGTGTGTGCGTGTATCTTACTGTACATCGATGGATTCAATAAATACAGGGGGAAGAGTTTAATACTATGCCTATGCTGCCCTGCAATTACTTCCTGGTAGTGCCGTTATCATTCCACTGTGTTATGTTGTGAACCGAAGTTTTAAAAGTGAGAGCAAATGCTTATTGTAAAAGTTTACCGGTACCTTAAAATTAAGGGCCATATAAAAGTGATAAATACTGCAACTGATTAGAAGGCCTATGTTGTTCTCCAAGTTGCTGCAGTTACATTGTAGATGCTATAACGAGTTACTGTAAATGAGATACTGTTTTAGCAGAAATGTTTAATTAAGTAAACATTTATTTTTTTGGAATAAAAAGTATAAATGCAAGAAAAGTGACCGTGCTGTGAAATAATCTCCCAGGGTAGCAAATCCGCCTAATTTAATACCAGTCAAAATGTCCTGTTATACGGTATATATTAACGTAAAACAAATCTTTCTAATGTTAACCTATTAGTGTGGTTCGTGAGGCAGGAGCTAGGCTCCACCTTACCCTTTCATCTACTATCATCAATCAAGTCGACTTCCTGTTCAAACCATTGTGCTTTTTCATTTGGGTGTGAACCTAAGAGGACTGCAAGATCCCTAGCAATTTCTCTCATGTAAAGAATTAAGAAAAAAATAAGGATTGAGTACTTAAAGCACATTTCTTCCTCAGATTTTTGAGTTTCAAGGACAACTTCATGTCCATATGAGAGCATTCTCCGATAGCATCAATCCAAGAGCCAAACAGACCACCACTCTTCCATCTATTAGGCGTCTCCGCAACACCCGGACACGTGCCTCCTGAGCAGGATACCATTCCATTACCCACCATTCAAGGAGTTAATGCTCGCAGATCCAAGCGGCTCTGAACTCTGGTTATCTCTTGTGATCGTCTGTACTTTAAGAACTGGACTTTCAAAAAGATCATAATGACCCTCCTCAAAAATGGCAGCGAAATCGCAATTGAGAATCCCTTTTCATTTTTTACTGTGAATCCATCTCAGCAGAACTTATATTTCCACCCAAGAATACTCCCCAGCCGCGCTCGGCTGTTCAGCGGCCCAGATCAGAGAGCAAGCAGCTACAATCAAGTCCTATCTGTCAGGAATGCAATACCAATTCGCTTGATGTCCATTATCTCTCCAACGGTCCTCAATACCACCTGTCCGTCTCCTTCTGTGCAGAATCTCTAACAGTTCTTTAACTCCTTCTTGCATGCCAAGCTCTACAGATATTCTTGCCAATTTAATTTAAATTCTCCATCAAGGCTGCTTCTCTACATTTGATGACCTAACAATAGAGACTATATTGTAATGATCACTCTACAGGAACATAAACATATAGACAGCAATCAGAATAAATAAATAAATAATCGGTACACAAAATAAAAATAAAAATGAAAAACAGTATATTGTTCAACACAATAAGGGCATATCTGTACAAGAACAAGACAAGCCAGCACAAAAAGAAAAAAATAGAGCAACCAAAAAAAAACAAAAGTAATATAGTTATAGTCACAACCCAGAATAAGTTACAAGTCCAGGCTTCACAATTGTGACGTCTAACATACGGTATAGCCAATGGGTTAAATTTCTCCATGCCAGAAAAACATATGAGAATGTGGCTGGAGCTCTAATTGAATAATTATTGATTAATTGGGCTCCAGCCACAGGGGATAGAAGCCGGGGAGAGTCGCTGGTTGGGTGATGTGTTTTCTTTTGTTTGGGAGTTTGTTTTTGTGTTAGAGAGTTTTGTATTTTAATAAGAAAGGCGTATTTTGTTTAAGACCTGGAACTTGACCATTTATTTTTTAAAGTTCACTTTGATTATTTATTTTTGAACCTCTTTCTTTTGGCCCTTGAGCCTATTTTTTTTACTATTTTTGTTTAATAAAGAACTTTATTTTTGCCTTTACTTTGTTTACAATATGTCTAATTGCATTTTTGTTTTTTTAAGATGCTCAGAATATTCCAGCTGCCTATGCTGGGGTATTCGCTGCAATGATCTCACAATTATCCTGGATTATCACTTTATCCTCTTTCTGCGCATTTCCAAAACGAATCAGCTTTGGCAACGTCAATTTATTCAGCTATCAGAAATGGACTCTCCTCTATTCCCATATGCTTCCATGCAGAAATGTATCGCAAAACACAAACTTATTTCGAATTCTGACCCCCTGTTCATCGATTCAAACTGGACTGTTATATTCAGACATTGGTTCACATGTAATTTGTATGACAGGATGCACTGAGGCACTGGTGGGAAATTGGGGGGTGGGGGCTGGTAGGGTCATGGCCCAGAGTGGCATCTTTAAGATCCTTGGCGAAGGCCTTCATGTCTCCTTATTGCGGTGCACCTTACGGTGGTGTGCCAAGTGCATGTTGGTCAGCAGGCGATGCCCTGGGAACTCTGCGATGATACCCTAGATGGTCCATTGGGTACATCCACTCTGACCAGCATGGTGGAGATCATTATCTTAGAGCAGGGAAATTTCTGGGTTGCTCTCTCTGCCACCTGCTTTAGAGACTTTGCCATGTTGTTGGTGCCTATGTGTATGGTGAGCTACATTGGACACCCAAGTTTTAGTTTTGACAGGATCTTTAGGGCCCTTTCTGTGGTAGGTCACTGGAGCTTGGTCAACCTCCTGCCTGGGAACGACCACCCCTGGTCCAGATATGTCCCATTGGAATCTATCAGGATTACCACCTCACTGCTCATCTGTTGGTAATCTTCTCTCTCTCTCTCTCTCTCTCTCTCTCGCAGCCCGTCATTACCGAACAGCCACTTTGCTAAGAGGAACCAGCTCTGGGATACAACCAATCAGGGCCCTGCACTCACCAGGAGCTACAGGAAATGGGCGGGCTCAAGAACATAATGCTGCAACTCTCTGATTGGCCTGTCAGCAATGACACCATGCTGCACCTAGCAACTGCGGGGGTCCTAGAAACAGGTATCTCGCCCCCTAGCGCTATTTTTGAAGTTTCTCCAAAACTCACTTTCTGTTCCCTGTTTCCTCTTTCTGGGGAAGGAAGTTGAGAAGCTTCTGCAGGAAGTTGATCTTCGCTATGTCGAGGCCAAGAAAGACATGGAGGGAAGAAAACCAGGACCAACGAGCATTCTGGGTAACCAATCTATCTGTCGATATATATGTCTCTCTTTGTTTATAATTTCTAATGCCTGTGTGAATATGGCTCGCTCTACCTCTCTCTCTCCCTCTCAAGTACCTCTCAGCTCAGGCCGGGTGTGCACGGTGGATACCGGATCCCATTCAATACCGAAGCGACCGGCTATGCTCATTGGTTATGTTTATGGTAACCTCGACCGGAGGAGCTCCCTGATTCAATCAGAGTTTCCTTCGAGACAGGAAGAATGACACAACCACCCTACAGGTAAACCAATCAATAATAAGAACATAAGAAAGTTTACAAACAAGAGGAGGGCATTCGGCCCATCTTGCTTGTTTGGTTGTTAGTAGCTTATTGAGCCCAGAATGTCATCACGCAGCTTCTTGAAAGATCCCAGGGTGTCAGCTTCAACAACTCTACTTCCCAATTCTCTGTGTAAAAATGTGCCATCTATTTTCTTTTCTGAATGCCCCTTTGTCTAATCTCCATTTGTGACCCCTGGTCCTTGTTTCTTTTTTCAAGTCGAAAAAGTCCCTTGGGTCGACATTGTCAATACATTTTAGAATTTTGAATGCTTGAATTAAGTCGCCACGTAGTCTTCTATGTTCATGACTGAACAGATTCAATTCTTTTAGCCTGTCTGCATATGACATGCATTTTAAACCCGGAAAAAATCTGGTTGCTCTTCTTTGCACGCTTTCTAGAGCAGCAATATCCTTTTTGTAGCGAGGTGAAAAGAACTAAAAACAAGAGTCTAGATGCATTGTGAGGTCTTACTAATGCATTGTACAGTTTTAACATTACTTCCCTTGATTTAAATTCAACAGTTTTCATAATATGTCTGAGCATCTTGTTGCCTTTTTATAGCTTCCCCACATTCTCTAGATGAAGAAATTTCTGAGTCAATATAATCTAGGTCTATTCATAGATTCCTCCTTCAATTTCTGTATCTCCCATATGTATTTATAATGCACATTTTTATTGCCTACCTGCAGTACCTTACACTTTTCTCTATGAATTATCATTTCCCATATGTCTGCTCAGTTCTGAATCTTGTCTAGATCATTTTGAATGACCTTTGCTGCTTCAACAATGTTTCCCACTCCTATTTTTCTGTCGTCTGCGAATTTAACAAGTTTGCTTACTATACCAGAATCTAAATCCTTAATGTAGATTAGGAATGGCTGAGGACCTAATACTAATCCCTGTGGTACACCACTGGTTACCACACTCCATTCTGAGGTTTCTCCCCTATACTTTCTGTTTTCTAGATGTTAACCACTCCCTAATCCATGTACATGTATTTCCTTGAATCCCTACTGAGTTAGTTTAAGAATTAATCTTTTGTGCGGAACTTTGTCAAAAGCTTTCTGGAAATCTAAATAAACCATGTCTCATGCTTTGTAATCACCCATTGTGATATTGCATATTAAAAAAAATCTAGCAGATTAGTTAAACACGATCTCCCTTTCCTAAAACCATGCTGACTGTGTCCTCGGATACTGTTACGATATAGGTAATTTCCATTTTGGATCAGGCTTATTGTTCTATTGTAGTGGTGTCAAACATATAGCCTACGGAGCGGTGGTGGGTTATTCACTGACACGGGAGACAGAACCGACGTACTTGAAACACTACAACAGTGTCCCGTTTTATTTTCGGCAAGTACACTTTTTACCTGAAGAGGGCACTTTAGTCTGTGGGCTGTCTATCAACGACGAAAGACAGCACAACAGGAATACTAACGCTGGTAAATAAATTATTTGTGGGCGCACTTGGAGGTGCTCAAAGTAAATAAAGAAAACACAAGGCGAAAGGAAAAAGGAAAAAATAAAACTACAAATAAAAGGTGCTGCACTTGGCAGCTTTATCACGATTGTCGCTACCCGTACGACCTGGATGACGGATTACGCAAGCCGAAAAAATGGACTGCAAATGTTTAATCGTTTTGATTTTTTTTCCTTTTTTCGGTAATTTTTAAAAACAAATAATCTATTAAACCATTTTTCAATTTCGATTTAGAGTTGTCTACTTTTGGAATGTAATTGTTTTGCGCCTCTAGTACATTTTTAAAAAACAGCCATCCTTCTGTGGATGTTTTCTCTATTTCACTCCAGTCTACTTCTGTTAGTCTCTGTTTCATACCTTCATAATTTGCCTCTCTAAAATTGTAAACCTTAGCTTTAGTCATTACTTTTTGGGTTTTCAAAATCAATCAATAATGAAAGAGAAATGAGATCAACAGCCTATCAAATCAATCAGTAATCGATAGCCAATCACTAATGAATAGCGTAGCAAACGATAATCTATCAATCATTAATCAATGAGATCGGTGAGATCACTAACTTATAAACGAATAATCAATAACCTAACAATAATCAACAACCTATCAAACAAAATCAATAATCAAATATCCAATTCTGGTCAATAGCCGATCAATAATCAATGAGATATAAACAGGCAGGCAGGCAAGTCCTAATAAACTGACTAAGCAGTGCATAGGTTTCAAAATCTGTTTCTTCTATCAATCTGGTTTGATTTCTATGTGGTCGCGTTCTCTCCCCTTGATCAGGCTATCTGGGCTCGTTCGCTACGGCCCTGTTCACAGCCTTCGCAGTGCAAGACGCCCACGCATCTCCTGTGGGATGGGGCTCGTGTGGGCACTGCTGCTGGCAATGGGTCTATGTGGAGGAGAATCTGAGAGAGTGGGGTTTCTCAACAGCCAAGTGGGAATGGTGAGAACTGGGAACCAGACCTGGGGTCAATTCCAATTGGCTGTAATTGTACAGTTTGTAATTCATTGCAATTCCAATGTAACTGAAGTTGAACCGAGGCACTCCTGCACAACTGTAATCCCTCCCCTCATTTCTCTCCTCTCAGGTATCTCTCTGAATGGTGTCTGGTGTCAGGGGAGGGGCCTTTGACTTGACCTGACCTCTACGGCCCTTCAGAACATGACTCGGCCTATCAGAGTTTCAGCCTGTCTGGGTGGGCGGGACGTAGCGGGCACAATGCTCCAATGATAGCGTTGGATTCCCTGCTGGGAGCAGGGCTTGACTGGGAAGAGCTGTGCAACAGAATCATGTTCCACGGAGGTATTGATCAGTTAATACTGATTCTCAAATGGCAATTATTGATCAAGTACAAGTGGTTATTGATATTATATTAATGACAATTCTGACTATTATCTTAATTACTGCATTAATTATATAATGTTGATGACTAGTATTGGCTACTGATTAGGTAGTACTGGATTGAGACTCTATTACAGATTATTGATCATGCATTATAATAATTGATTACTGTCTATTAAGAGGGTATTTGACAATGCATTATTGCTATTGTTTTACTTCAGTTCAGTGAGTTGCCAAACTATAGAGCTGGCTAATGGCTATTGATCCTCTGTTAGGGTTTATAGATCCTGTATTAGTGATTATTGATCCTCTATAAGGGTTTGTTGATCCTGTATTAATGGATATTGATCCTGTATTGATTATTATGGATCCTATATTATAGCAGGAGATAGTGACACAACGGGGGTGATTGCAAGCTGCTGATGGGGTCTCCTGTATGGGTTTGAAGGGGTCTCTGAGGAAACTACCTGGAATACAGGAGCATAATGGAAGCCATTGCCAAGCAGTTATACAAACTGGCAGGCTGGCAGGAGCAGTGAGTCGAAATCAATTACAAACTGCCTTTCTCTCTCAGTGTTTGCAAACACTCCTAAAGCCTCTCAAAGCCTGTTAAAAATAAACAGGTTTTAAACTTTAGTTGTTCCTCTGTGTTTGTGTGGTTTTTGTGTTTAAATCCCTGTCTTACTATTATATATATATACACACACACACACACACACACACACATATTTAATAACACCCACACACCTCAAATAATTGGCAGAATATTTCCTCAAAATTCACTCAAAAATTGAATACAGAATAAAAACCTTAACCCCAAACCCAGGGTGTGTAGTCTATCAAATAAAATCAAAAAGGACAGAACTGTGTTTACTGCAGTAGCGAACAGTGTATTAAATTTTAACACTAGAACCGCCATGCAGGTCACTGTGACCCATTTTGGACTTAAAATGTTTATTACTCTTCCATTGTAAGTCATACGTGTGTGTCCATTTTTTGACTTTTCCTAAATATATGAATTAAATATCCTGGGCCCGATCTTTGATCTTCACACAATCCCCTCGCTAAACATGTGTCTGGCAAAAAAAAATAGTGCATTGGCTCAAAATGAGAGATATTCCAAAACGGCACAATGCAGTTGCACACATGCATACTGATCATTCAAATACACAATTGGCTCCACAGCTAGGTGCCAAGTTTTAAAATTAATGTACTGTTAATGCCACTGTTTTTTTGAATACGGACAGTATTGTATCACAAGGAAATACTATATAGGTTTCTTTAAGGCCTGCTGATCAAAAACATACAGCGAAGAATGTAACTTCTCTAACTTTATCCTATTGTCCATTGAATACTAGCTCCCAATATCAGAGTTAAATTTTTCTCATGGACCTCTACTGTCAAATTTTGACATGAGTGGGCAGATTAAAAATGGCTAGTATTGACAGGAAAAGGTACTATAAATGGTCATTTCCATCTGTATCAGATCGCTAAATTTTTATCAGGTTTACCTAATGGCAAATTTTGACATGTAGGAAGCAGTTAAAAATAGTTATTATTCACCAGAAACAGTAATGGAAGTGTCCATACATGGTAATTTCGGAGAGATTAGTCCATCGAATGAGTCCAACTACGGCATTATGGTCTTCTATATCAGAAAGTGACATTTTTCTCACAGGCCAGTAATGCCAAATTTTGACATGTGGTGGCCGATTATGAATGGCTATTGATAGAAAATGGTATCATAAATGAACATACCTGTTCATTTCTGAACGCTAAGGCTGTTTTCAATAGAATGGGACCACCTGCAACATTTTAGCCCACTGGCTCATCGAATGAGACCACCCAGGACATTTAGCACCCTTTATCAGAAAGTGATATTTTTCTCATGGGCCCCTATGACGGAAATATGAGTTGTGGTGATGAATCTTCCTCCCAACCTGTGAGGGCGCTAAAGAATGAGAGGAGTAGTATCTGGAAGGGCTGGCCTGTGAAAGTTTGTTTCCGGGTCATGGAAATGGATCAGCCTGGAAAGAAGCGAGACTCTGTTGCAAGACCATATGGATTTGAACGGTAAACGAGAGGCAGCTGCAAGTCATAAGGCAGCGGCAACCGTTTATCTAGATATCATGCAGATTTTTATAGGTGCCAGCGTAACGCTCATCTTTTCCTTCGTTTGGTAAGAATGTTCGGAGGAAGAAGGAGCAAGAGTGGAACTCGCAGTGGTTTTGTGATATACGTGTTGTGTTTGTTTATTAACAGTGTTTAATTTCACTGTAGACAGTTAGGGCACTACTCTGGAGCTGTCGCAAAGTGTCAGCACTGTTCGGAGCACCACTGCACCTGTGTATTCACCACACACCCTCACCTCTGCACTCACCCAGGACTGGTGACCGTGGGTTCATTTTTATTCTGGACTGTGCACTGTTTTGTTATCTCCGCGCTTTACACACTGTTGTGTATCGCCGCGGATTTATTATTTTACGGTAAACAGACAAGGATTATAAATAAAAGCACTTTTTCACTACAACCTGTTGTCTGCCTGTCACTCCTGCATCACGTCATTTCTACACCTGTTCCCCTCCACGAGCCACAGCCCCAAATGTTAAATTTTGACATTTGCGGCAATGTTGCCAGTAGACAGGCTGCTACTGGCTATGCTGCCAGTGGTGCGAGTCTCTCCTCCCGCTGTACCACTGGCAGCAGAAATGTTGTCAATGGTTGCCTGCTGACAGCTCCCAGACAGACTTCTTCATACATTATAGTCATAAGAGAGATAATGAAATTAGAGAAGGAATCTACTAAAAAGACCTAGGAGTTTTTTTGACTCAGAATGTGGAAGCTATAAAAAAGGCCAACAAGATGCTTGGATACATTGTGTAAAGTGTTAAACTGAAATCAAGTGAAGTAATTTTAAAACTGTGCAATGCACTAGTAAGACCTCATCTTGAATATTGTGTGGATTTCTGGTCATCTCGCTAGAAAAAAAGATATTGCTGCTCTAGAAAGCGTGCAAAAAGAGCGAACAGAATTATCCCAGGTTTAAAAGGCAATCATATGCAGACAGACTAAAATAATTGAATCTGTTCAGACCTAATTCAAGCATTAAAATTCTAAAAGGTATTGACAGTGTCGACCCAAGGGACTTTTTCAGCCTGAAAAAAGAAACAAGGACCAGAAGTCACAAATGGAGTTTAGACAAAGGGGCATTCAGAACAGAAAATAGGAGGCACTTTTTTACACAGAGAATTGTGAGGGTCTGGAATCAACTCCCAAGTAATGTTGTTGAAGCTGTCACTCTGGGATTCTTCAAGAAGCTGCTTGATGAGATTCTGGGATCAATAAGCTACTAACAACCAAACGAGAAAGAGGGGTCGAATGACCTCCTCTCATTTGTAAACTTTCTTATGCTCAGCCGGGGCAATTCCAGCAGTGGAAAGTCTGCTGAGGAAGGTGGTATCTTGACCTTTCCCACTTCTGAGCCGGAAGCTCCCTCCTATGGGATTCCAGCAACAAGAACTCCTGCAGTGAATTTGCTGCGGGGGAAGGTGTTCTCCTCACCTTTCAGCCTGTCTTCATTGCCAGCAGCTTCCTTTGGTGGGGCTCCGGCCACACTGTCAACTGAGGCCAAGCAGAGCCAGCAGACCTAGGAGATGCGGAGAAACAGGAAACCCCAGGTGATGCAGACCACCAGGCAATGCCAGGAAGGCATCCTTGGGTATAATGAGTCAGGTATCGGGCAAATCGAGGTAAGTATCCTTGTGCAAAGCGAGGCACACATCTCCGAGCGATGACATGAAGCCATACTTGGGCATTGTCATGCAGGCATCACCGTGCGATGATGTTAGGGGAGCATGTATAAGCTGGGGTGTGGGTTTTGGCCCTCTTCATGGCCACTGAGGCCAGATGATTCTTCCCCGTGCTTTCCACAGCAGTCTACGCAAGGGCTGCTGAGGACCACCAGCATCTAGTCCTGGACAAGCTGCTGTGCTCCGGTGCAGATGGCGGAGGCGAGGCAGTTCCACCTGCTCTGTTCCCACCGGTGGAAGTGGCGGAGGCAGAGGCAGCTCCTGCTGGTCTGCTCCCACCGGTGAAGGTGGCGAGGCAGAGGCAACGAGCAGCGTGTAGAGGTGGGTGCGTCCTTATTTCTACCCTTTTCAGTGGACTGTTTTGCTCCTCTATCCTCGCAGGATGGCCGATGGCTGGTGCAGCTATCCCTCTCTTTCAGGAAACTTGTGCGGCTCTCTCTCTCGCAATCAGGGCGAACGCAGCAGCATTTTTTCCTCTTCTCTCTCTCGCTATCAGGGCGAAAGCAGCAGGCATTTTTCCTCTGCTGGTGTAGGTGGAAAAAGCTGTCCATCGTGCTTTGGTTACTACTTTCAGATGGTCCTGGTCACAGAGGAGGCACCCCGGTGATGGATTGATATATTGCCGTGAATGTCTGGCCATTAGGCGACAGTCCTCCTCTCCTTCACCCTTTAATCCTCCTTCCATCCCATTTTATTTTTTTTTGTCCAATGTTTTATTTTTATTTTTTATTCCCAAAATAAAAATCGAGTGGTTTATCCTGCTCTGGTCGTGCGTCGATCTGCGTCGATTGGTTTTGCTCAGCATTTAATAATGAACAGACAGAAAATAAAAGGTTGTATAGAAAAACAAAACAAAGGACACAGTACTTTCACCAAAATAAAGAGACAAACGAAACGGACTACACAGACAAATATAGAGAGCTGATATTTTAACTATTACTATGATTTTTAACTCATTCTCCACCCGTTCTCAGCTCACCGAACACATAACCCCAAGTGAGTGAAAATATTTTTGCTTTTATACAGCTGTACCGAAACCGGAGTGCTACTCAATCATTCAATTGGATTCGCGGTACAACTGCATGTGAATAAATAAAGTGCAATTCCCCATGCTCGTATATTACAACATTTTACCTGCACGAGATGTGCTGTGCAATCCTCGTGTATAAATAAAAATATACATTTTAAACACTCGTGTTACACAGACCCGTTTATATCCCGTGTACCAATGACTATACACCAACATTAACACACAACATATAATTCTGAAATACACACAGGGGAGGCCAACATTGCCACAGCACCTAATGCCAAATTTTAACAAGCGGAGGCCGATTATAAATGGCTATTGATTGAGAACCTTACCATAAATGGGAATACCTGGTTATTTCTGAACGCTGTCTCTTTTCAATCGAAAGGGACCACCCATGACATTTTCGTCAACTATATCATCAAAAAGAGATGACGTACGACATTCTAACGCCTTTGTGTGCGTTTTCTGGTATATGTTGTGTGTTAATGTTGGTGTATAGTCATTGGCACAGGGGATATAAACGTGTCTGTGTAAAACACGAGTGTTTAAAATGTATATTTGTATTTGCAGTTGTACCGAGACTCCAATTGAATGATTGATTAACAATCGAGTCAAGGTACAGCTGTAAAAAATCTACATGTTTTCACACCTCTGGGTGGTGTGTTCGGGAGTGAAGAACGGGGGGGGGGGGGGGGAGTCGGGTGACATTTTAATATGAATTGTTTTGTGTAGCGTTCCTCCCAACCTCACTTTTTTGTTAGTGTCTACTCGTTTTGTTTGTCTATTTATTTTAGCCTCACGTGCCATGTGCACATCTTCGTGGGTGATGTCTGGTCAAGTGATTTAAAGCGAGTGTGGTGAAGCTCGGGATGAACTTCCTACAGTAGCCTGCTAGTCCCAAGAAAGAGCAAACCTTGTTTTGATTTCAGGAATGGGCCAGTCAGCCAAGGCTTTCACTTTAGCAACTAGCGGTCTGATCTGGCTGCTCCCTACTCGATACCCCAAATACTCCCACTCACTCTTCTCAATTGCACACTTGTTTGGGTTAGCAGTGAGCCCAGCCTCCCGCAATGATTACAGCACTGCTGGCACCTTACACAGGTGACTCGGCCAGTCCTCACTGTGGATAACCACATCAACTATGTAAACAGAGGCGTACTGCTGATGGGACCGCAAGATACAATCCATCAGCAATGAACACATCGATCAACGTTAGCAGGTAGGCGTCCGGCAATCCAAAGGGCCTTGTCCTAAATCAAGGGATATACCCAAAGGGAGTCAAAAAACACCCGGGTCATCGTCAACGGGTTAGCGTCAAACTTAGATTTCTCATTGATTCGTCTGAAGTCAATGCAAAATCGCGTTGACCCGTCTGGCTTATCAACTAAAACCACCAGAGTGTTCCAGTCACTTTGGAACTCTTCTATTACCCCCCCCCCCCCCCCCCCCCCCCCCCCCCCCCCCCCCCAATCTCAGCATTTTCATCAATTTCTACATTCATTCCATGTCTTTTACGTTCAGGTATACGATACGGCCTCTGGCGAACTAGCGCCCCCCTGCTCAATATTAATGTGTTGATGGGCTACTCGAAATTGCCCTGGGAACGGAAGTGAACACGTCAGGAAACTTCGACACCAGACCATAAGCCTGGCATTTCTGTGCAGGTGTCAGCTTGTCACACAATCTGTACCGACCCTTTTCTTGCTAACACAGAAAGATCTGGTCCCATGTCTGGGAAGTCATCTGCGTGCGCCACTAGCAATGCCTACGGTTTCAACCAAGGCTTTAAGAGATTGAAATGGTAAATGTGTCTCTCTCTCTCTCCGTCTCTCAGACTGGCAGATATCAAAGTCCACCTTCTCAACCTGGAATGTAACCTCAAAGGGTTCTTGCAACTTAGCCAAATGTTAAGACTCTGAACTGGGTAATAATAGACCTACCATCCCCTGGCTGAAATATGTGCAACCGGGTTCCTGGATTCTACTGTGTCTCCTGTCTGTGCTGAGCCTGCTGAAAATTGTCATGCGCCCTTTGACAAACATACTCAAGACGTTTGCGCAGGTCCAACACATACCAGACGGTATTGGTCGAATTGTCCTGTTGCTCCTCCCACATCTCTCTGACCATATCAAGCATGCCTCGGGGTCTTCACCCATACAACAGCTCGAATGGTGAAAACCATGTGGAAGCCTGAGATACCTCTTTGATCGCAAAGATAAGGGGAGGAATCAGCTGGTCCCAGTAACGCACATCACTTCAAATAAACCTGCGCGACATGTTCTTAAGGGTTTTATTAAAGCGTTCCACCAGACCGTCGAAATGGTCTTAAATGCCAAAAGCTTACATGTTCCACTGATAGGCCGGCGCATAAAATTGGATCCTTGGAGATAGCTCCTTGGGGATCCCCACCTGGGAGAAAACCTTCACAACTCCGTTGGCAACAAACTTAGCTGACATAAAACGGAGGGGAATAGCTTCTGGATAACGCATAGCATAATACAAAATGGTAGGCGGGGGTATCCTGCTACGCTCCTCGCCAATGGCCCAACTATGTCTATCTCAATACATTTAAACAGAGCTGGCACTAGGGGCAAAGGCACCAGTGGCGCCCATGGAACGGACCTACCCCTGGCCTTCTGACATTCCCTATAACGCTCACAAAACCGCTTGACATTGCCATACAGCCCCAGCCAGAAGAACCGTGCTACCAGCCTTGCTTCAGTTTTATCCCTTCCCAAATGAACAGACAGGGAAATAGCGTGAGCCAGCTGCAACAAATGGGCTTAAGGGCTGAGAAATGAACAACTGATGACGCACTTCCCTGGTCTGGGGTAATTTATCAACACAGTACAGAAGGTCTCGATTAATTTTGAAGTGAGGGTACGTGGCGGCGCATATAGTCTCGAACACCCGACGATTAAACATAGCTGTTGTGATAGAGCCTGCATAGCACATCGTCACGCCATTACTCGAGTCGGAAGTCACAGGAGCGAGCTAAGAAATCAGCTCCCATGGCTTTCAACTCGGGGTCAAGTCATTCCCGAGCAGAGGCGGCCGAGCCAGACTCCTGCGCTGGCTCTGCGGCCACTCCCCCAGACGCTTCACCTTCCTCCCCCACCTGAAACTTCTCAGACCCCCTCCATTGCCAACTCTCTTTCTTAGGGATCCGACGCTCTCGTTTAGTTTTAAGGGGTTTAAATTTATGGCAAAACTATTCTGGATAACGAAAGGGAAAATTCTCTCCAATTACTTCATTTTTCTTAGCTAGTAAAGAGAACAAGGATGTTAGGTCAGCCAACAAATCATTAAACTGCTCACAATCCCATCCCAGAACTACCGGTACTGGCAATTGAGGACATAATGCTACTTGCACCTGCTGGCCAATAGTCATTTACTCACTGATCTTGGGATAGCAGCGTACATCCCCATGAATGCATTAAATATGCACCCATCCTAGTATATGTATGCCCCGGTGCGAGTAGGCTCTCCTGTACTAGAGACTGACCACACAGTGAATCCAGGAGAGCCTGGGCTTTTGTACCATCTACTGTCACAGGAATAACAAAACTCGTGTACTGAAGTGACTGAGGTAATTGAACGCGCCTATCTGGTTAGCCAAGGTCACACTCCATCATGGGGCACTCTGGGCGAGGTGGCTCATCTCTCTGCACGTCCAACTTCTCGGTGGGTTCGTTTCTCGTCCCGAGGCTTCGGCAGAGGTGGAAAAACTAGAGCCATAAAAGGGGCTCTCCGATATGGTGTCCACTGCTTTTATGGGCAATGCCAGTGAAACTCTCTACCACCTGTGGAAAGATGGTGGTTAATTCACTGACACCGGAGACGGAACAGCTGTACTTGAAACACCAGACCCATGCTAAGTTTTATTTTCGACACCTACTCTTTTTACCTACAGAGGGCACTGTTGTCTGTGGGCTGTCTATCAATGATGATAGACAGCACCACAGGAATACCAAAGCTGGTAAATGAATTAACTGTGGGTGCACTCGCAGGTACTCAAAATAATAATGAAAACAGAAGGCGAAAGGAATAAGGAAAAATAAAACAGTAATAAAACTACAAATAAAAGGAGCGGCACTTGGCAGCGTTATTCCGGTCGGCGCTGCCCGTACGACTCGGATTATGACCTTCTCCATCGGCTCCCTGCCTGCTTTAAACAATATTTCGGAGGTCTGCCCAAGGGTTCCCCACTGTCACTCTCTGGCTTGTTGGTTGCTGTCTTTCTCCCAGCTGGTTCTCGGTCCTCGACCAGCGCATCCGCTGCAACCTTGAATTAGGTCGTCGCGTAGTCTTCTTTGTTCAATTCTTTTAGCCTGTCTGCATATGACATGCCTTTTAAGCCCGGAATAATTTTGGTCGCTCTTCTTTGTACTCTTCCTAGAGCAGCAATATCTTTTTTATAGCGAGGTGACCAGAACTGCACACAATATTCAAGATGAGTTGTACTAGTTCACAATTTTAACATTACTTCCCTTGAATTAAATTCAACACTTTTCACAATGTATCCGAGCATCTTGTTAGCCTTTTTTATAGCTTCCCCACATTCTCTAGATGAAGACATTTCTGAGTCAACAAAAACTCCTAGGTCTTTTTCATAGATTACTTCTTCATTTCAGTATCTCCCATATGATATTTATAGTGCACATTTTTATTTCCTGCATGCAGTACCTTACACTTTTCTCTATTTAATGTCTTTTGCCAGGTGTCTGCCCAGTTCTGAATCTTGTCAAGATCATTTTGAATGATTTTTGCATGCTACAAAAGTTTTTGCCACACCTCCTACTTTTGTGTCGTCTGCAAATTTAACAAGTTTGCTTACTATACCAGACTCTAAATGACGGGGAAAATCCAGCCTGCCACCAGTCACCCGTCATGGTTATTCCCCTGACACGCAAACAGCGTCACACGTGTTAATACCCTCGATCACACAATCAGAGTCACGCGCAAAGGTGAATCCCAAAACACGCATGAGAATAACATGTGACATCGACTAATATCCCTGTTGTGGTGGGCAAACTAAACACTGCTGGGGTTTCTGGGAGATATGTAGAGTTCCACAATGCATATGCTTATCCATTGTGAAATATTCATTTGGAATGTTGGTTGACTACTCAGGGGCTTTATATCTCCTTTAAACGACTAAAGATCCTGTTGAGATTGGCGAATGCAATGCCGCGTGGGCTTCTGGGAGGTATGCGATTCGACAATACATATGAGTATCCAATGCTTCTGTCACTTGTAATGTTGGTTGAGTGCTCAGGTGAGCCTTTGCATATCATCTCCCTGAAGCATGGGGGTTCAGCCACCACAACAGGGACCTTAGTCATTTCATGGGGGATACAAAAGATGCCAAGCATGCAACCAGAGTCAAATAGGATGGTGATGCATTTGCAGATCATTTCCAGAAGCACTTGCTTTAGGGTATTTGGACACCACAACCGAGCCCTTAGTTGTTTCACGGAGTTGCAAAAGTTCCCAAACACACAAACAGCATCACACGTGACGGACATACGTTTTGTAGGCTCCTGAAATATGCGTATTTACATATTATATCCCAGAAGCTTCTGCAGCATGGCGTTCAGCCACCACAACAGGGCCCTTAGTCTTTTCAGGGGAATACAAAAGCTCCCAAACATGCAACCAGGGTTGACATGACAGTGATGCATCATCTCCATTCAGAGGAAAGTGAATTTGTCAGCCTTTGATCCAGTGGGATGACCCCCCCTGATGCCAGGTGCTCAGGCTCCTCCATCTTTTGCCATGCGTGGCTCTGGATGAGTGGAAGGTACCTGACCTTGCCACACAGGAAGCACCGCCCTTCTTCATCCAGAAAGGTGAAGCAAACATACGGCATAGCAGAGATGTGATGGGTCCTGTGACCTTCCCCGCGCTGCTGTTGCTGCACCTCCTGCTGCTGCTGTTGCTGCTCTCTCCTGCCACTTCTTCACAATTTTATTTTGTAATGTCAAAAATTATTTTTGTTTGTTTCTTTATTTATTTCACCGAAGTATACCAGCCTGACTTGGGGAGGCACTGATATCCCACTTCTAGACACCATCTGTGAACAGGATGGCTGTAGTAGTGACATCAGACCCAGAAGAACAGACTCCAAGCAGAGACTGGCGGGTGAAACTCAAGCGCAATGGAGATTCGTATTTTATTAAACAGAAAACAAATAAAAGATTTGAACAAAACACTGCAAAATAAAGGGTGCGTTGGCCAAAAAAATAGACAAATAAATAATAATGTATTGTGCCTGTGTAGCAACCAGCAACTATAGCACTTGTTTACTCGAGCTTTTAGTACCTCTTTCACAGACTTGCGTCTCTCCTCTGGCACTCTCCTTCTTGTGCGCAAACAGCTGCAGGCTTTTATATTTTGCTGAGGGGTTAACTAACTATTAATTAATTAATTACCTTATTACCCAGTACGGTATCCATCCCAATTTACAAAGGACATTGTGGTAATCCAACCCAGTCTACAAGTTGGGTCAGATGTCCAGGGGCAGAAGGAGGGTAGAAGGAGAATTGGAATGTGTGCTCAACCATGAAATGCTTGCTAGATCATAAAATCTAGTCTGAGATAAACATAACAAACGCAGTGGAGGGGGCAATCAAGCCCTACAGTTGCTATCCATTGGTTAAATTGAGAGAGAAGACAGATTTATGGGGTAAGGACAAAGGAATTGTGTGCTGCATGCTAAATCCTGATAGGAGCAAGGAATTTTGTGTGAAACATATATATAGCCCATGTACGTGCTTTACCCCGGCAGAATACATTAGTTACTGATGAAGTGACTGTTATTCTCCGGAGCGCTCTGTTGTTTGATGACCACTGCAATAACCCTTTGATGCAACGATCGGTGTGATTGATTGCCTCTGAACATCTCTGCACTTTATTTTGCGACCCTACAAAACAATACATAATAATACAAATAATAATATCAAATGGCTTTCGCTGTCGCATTAACACATAAATCAGAATACATAACAATAATAAACAAAGGGGGGGGGGACGCAACGGCGCATGCCCATTTCACAAAGGTCCTGGTGTTGGGATGTGGTTGCGGGTTTCACAACACTTCGCAAGTGCGGCCACTTGATTCACTCTTTTGCGATCTGCGAATCACAAATTTGGTAATCATTTTATTGTGAACAATTATTTTTGATTAATTTTCTTTCTTTTACACACTCCTTGGGAAGAGGGAAATGGAGAAGCTCCTCACAAATTTAGCAAAATAAACAGATGGGAGCATGGTTATAATAATTTAAGGTGGTAAAGAAGAGAGCTAGAGGGAGCACACTACATATCACACTACATATCAGAAAGCTCAAGCCATTATCAACATCTGTACTCCCTCTCACTCGCAGATTCCGCTCCCTACCTACCGGTAATACATTTTAAGGCATAGTGACCAATTAGATAAGCGCACAATGGCAGGGTTGCAAAGGAAAGCTATTTTTTTTAATTAAAAAAATGACACAATTATTGAAATAGCTCTTCGACACAAATCCATTCTATTCTGCAACTTTTCTGGAAGATTTACTGATGCAGATGGCTAGATCTAGCGAGCAGGACAGAAGGAAAAAAAGGAGATGAAAAAGCTTTAAAGTTGATTGTGGAAAACCAAAATACCTCACTGTTGACAAGAGATTTGGAGATGATTGTTGGCAATTTTTGGTTAATATACAGTTACCGACAACGTCATTTTGCTCTTTTTCACATGTTAAAACATAGAAAGTCAATGCTGTGCAGTAAACTTATTTATAGAATAAGTGTACTGATTGTGTTTACTTTTCTTTCTACTCGGCTGAAAGGGGCTTTTGGCCGAAACATATGTAGCCAGCTAAGCACAACCGCCAGACCGCTAGGGTAGCTGGGATATCAAAATCAACACTGTTGTGCAGATACAGGATTTAAGTGCATTTCAATGTTATTGGAGGAGACAATGCATAGCTGTTAACGTCAATTCTTCCCGCCGCTCTGAGCCCCCCCCCATACCGCTGCAGGAGGCAGCCAACGTAAACTCTGATTACTTTTCGCTCATTCCCTTGCCTGGAACATCCTCTTCACAATTTCTACAGTCATTCGAATTGTTGTTCTCTATACAAACAGCTTGATCCGAATCTGATTTTACAGAACTTGTGGCAAACTATTTTCGTAGTATGCTTTTGTGAGAATTTGATAATTGCATGTGACGCTACAGTCAGAATACTTCCTTCGACTGTTTCAACAAATGTCACCTTTCAGAACATTGTTTGCGGTGCCAGATTATGAATGCTTCTGAAGTTTTTTCTTTAGATTTTTCCGAGTCATTCACTCCCATTTTCAGTGAAAATAGGGTCTTATGAGCTTCTAGAAAAGTGTCTGGTTTAACATCCATTCTTCCCGCCGATCTGAGGCCTATATAGATATTCAAAAGTTTACGGTAAGATGCAGTTATTTATTTATTTTTGAAAATATACCTTATGAAATACGTTGAATACCCCTTAATTATCAGTTCGATAGTAGTAAAGTGGTGTGAAGTGATTGAAATGGTGTTTGAATTGGTGCCGGTACTGTAGGAATGCAGAATAGGTTAATGGTTTTGAAGGTTTTATAAAACAATGCCGCTTGTTATCCTTACCGTTTTTCTTTTTGGAATTAAAAGTATAAATGCAAGAATGTGACTTTTTTTGTGAACGTGCTGTGAAATAATCTCCCAGGGTAGCAAATCCGCCTAATTTAATACCAGTCAAAATGTCCTGTTATACGGTATATATTAACTTAAAACAAATCTTTCTAATGTTAACCTATTAGTGTGGTTCGTGAGGCAGGAGCTAGGTTCCACCTTACCCTTTCATCTACTATCAACAATCAAGTCAACTTCCTGTTCAAACCATTGTGCTTTTTCATTTGGTTGTGAACCTAAGAGGACTGCAAGATCCCTAGCAATTTCTTTCGTGTAAAGAATTAAGAAAAAAATAAGTATTGAGTACTTAAAGCACATCTCTTCCTCAGACTTTGAGTTTCAAGGATAACCATGTCCATATCAAAGCATTCTCCGATAGCATCAATCCAAGAGCCAATCAACCCACCACTCTTCCCTCTATCAGGCGTCTCCGCAACATCCGAACAAGTGCGTCCTGAGCAGGATACCGTTCCATTACCCACCATTCAAGGAGTTAATCCTCGCAGATCCAAGCGGCTCTGAACTCTGGTTATCTCTCCTGAACGTCTGTACTTTAAGAACTGGACTTTCAACAAGATCATAATGACCCTCCTCAAAAATGGAAGTGAAATCCCAGCAGGGAGCAATTGAGAATCCCTTTTCATTTTTTACTGTGAATCCATCTCAGCAGAACTTATCTGTTAACTTAACAGCTCGGCTGTTCAGCGGCCCAGATCAGAGAGCAAGCAGACCTTCTCAGAGCAAGTAAGTCCAACTGCCAGCATGTCATTAAGCCATCAGGCAGCCGCTCCAGACAGCGAAACTCAACATTCTCTCATTTTCAGTTAAATAAAAGCATTCATGCAACCATTCGCTGATACCTTATCCTCAGTCCACGCCAAACACAGCAATTTGGATTAACGGGTGTCCACCATCGAGCAACAGAAATAGTGTTTCACAGTGTCAGTAATCTCCATTATTGCCATAAACGCAGCAGCTGAACAGCTACAGTCACTTAGACCAAACCTTGGTCCCTACTGTAGAGCCTCTGGGCTACAATCTTGTATCTGCAACAGCATATGGTTCTGCCGCCTCAGCCACTTCCTGTTGTCACTCAATATCCCAGCATGTTTTTCGACCATCACAAATCCTTTTCAGCAAAAGCAGCAGCTATTTTGGCATCAGATAACCACATCATTGACTGTGCACAACCTGATTTAGACCTGTTCAACAGGATTTTCAATGGTCTCGGAGACAACGCATGCAGGGTCTGCGCTTCTACCAGCCACTCAGCCTCTTTGCCCTAAAGCTGTTACAGCTTCAATCTCCGGCTGTCTGCATCACTCCTCCCTGTTTCTCTAATAGACCCTCAGTCCCCAACTCCATCCATTCTTCTGTCTCACCTGAGCAATCTACAAAAGAAGACAGACACGGGCGAAGAATCAGATACGCAGGAGGAAAGCAAATATGCAATCATTTAAATTTTGGTATCTACTCGGAGCCAATTCAAAAATATTTATATGTGCAGTTTCTGCGGGGACACTCATTCAAAAGCCATCTGCCCAGTAGCATCATAATGACTTTCTTCAACACTCACGGTCTCCACTCCTAGTAATATTCCTAAATTGAAACAGAAACTTCTGGATCATCCAGATAATATATTAGTCAACTATCAATTGACTGTCTGAAAAAACTGGTTTTCAACCGGACTCAGTCAAATCCCTCTATCCTCCAGAA
>NC_054583.1:165664-303822 GCF_017654505.1 Polyodon spathula
GAGTTTCCTGACATGTTCACTTCCATTCCAGGGCAATTTCGAGTAGCCCATCAACACATTAATATTGAGCGGGGGGGGCACTAGTTCGCCAGAGGCCGTATCGTATACCTGAACGTAAAAGACATGTAATGAATGTATAAATTGATGAAATGCTGAGATGGGGGGGGGGGGGGGGGGGGGGTAATAGAAGAGTTCCAAAGTGACTGGAACAGGCGGGTAGTTTTAGTTGATAAGCCAGACCGGTCAGTTCGATTTTGCTTTGACTTTAGACGAATCAATGAGAAATAGAAGTTTGACGCTTATCCGATGCCCCGGGTAGATGAGTTGCTAGTACGTCTAGGCACCGCTCATTTTATGACGACACTGGATTTAACGAAGGGGTACGTACTGGCAGATACCCCTAACCCCGGAATCTACTGAGAGGACGGAGTTTTCGACTCCCTTTGGGTTATACCGATTTAGGACCATGCCCTTTGGGTTGCACGGAGCACCTGCCACGTTCCAGCGGATGATGGATTGTATCTTGCGGCCACATCAGCAGTACGCCTCTGTTTACATAGATGATGTGGTTATCCACAGTGAGGACTGGCCGAGTCACCTGTGTAAGGTGCCAGGGTGCTGCAATCCTTACGGGAGGCTGGGCTCACTGCTACCCAAACAAGTGTGCAAATGAGAAGAGTGAGTAGGAGTATTTGGGATATCGAAGGGAGGTGCCAGATCAGACATGTAGTTGCTAAAGTGAAAGTCTTGGCTGACTGGCCGGTTCCTACAATCAAAACAAGGTACACTCTTTCTTGGGACTAGCAGGCTACTATAGGAAGTTCATCCCGAGCTTCACTACGCTCGCTGCTCCCTTGACAGACCTCTCCCAGAAGGCTGCACATGGCACGTGAGGCTAAAATAAATAGATAAACAAAACGAATAGACACTGACAAAAACAGGTTGGACGAACGCTACACAAAACAATTCATATTTATAATTACGCTTTTCCGCCCCCCCACCGTTCTCCACTCCCGAAAACACCACCCAGAGTGTGTGAAAACATGTAGATTTTTTACAGCTGTAGTTTGACTCGATTTTTAAACAATCATTCAATTGGAGTCTCGGTACAACTGCACTGAATTAATAAAGTGCAATTCCCCGTACTCACATATTATTACGTTTTACTGTGCAATCCTTGCGCCTAAATACAAATATACATTTTAAACACTCTTTTTACACAGACCCGTTTATATCCCCTGTACCAATGACTATACACCAACATTAACACACAACATATAACAGAAAATGCACACAAAGGAGTTAGAATGTCGTAGGTGGTCTCTTTTCGAGGATACAGTGGGCTAAAATGTCATAGGTGGTCCCATTCAATTGAAAAGAGACTAAGCGTTCAGAAATGAACAGGTATTCCCATTTATGGTACCGTTCTCAATCAATAGCCATTCATAATCGGTCACCACATGTCAAAATTTGGCATTAGTGGCCTGTAAGAAAAATGTTACTTTCTTATATAAAAGGCTAAAATGTCGTAGTTGGACTCATTCGATGTCTAAGCGTTCCGAAATTACCATATATGGCCATTTCCATTACCGTTTTTAGTGAATAATAGCCATATTTAACTGGTTCCCACATGTCAAAATTTGCCATTAGGTACACCTGATAAAAGTACAACTTTCTGATACAATTGGCTAGAATGTCGGCAGCTTATTCGATGGAAATGACCATTTATAGTACCATATTCTTTCAATACTAGCCATTTATAATCTGCCCACACATGTCAAAATTTGACTTTAGAGGTCCATGAGAAAAATGTCACTTTCTGATATAATGGCCTAAAATATCATGGATGTTCTCATTCAGTGGACAATAGCGTAAAGTTACAGAAATGACCATGTATGGCTGTTTTCGGTCAGTAATAACAATTTTTAATTGGTCCCCACATAAAAAAATTTGGCATTAGGTGCTGTAGCAGGGGGAGATCTCTGTTGACTCTGCTGGCGTGTTCACGGTGCTGCAGGAAGAGGGCAGCAGTCGTCCAACAACCGCCTGTGAGTCATGGCAGTGACACAGGGAGGTGGGAAAGTGGGTGTGTGGACTTTCCCCCTCTCTGAATGGCTGAGAGGCGGGTCTTGGGGAGATTGTTAGCCCTATAAGTTAACGCTCTGTTGTTTCCTCAGGTCTGCCCTTTTAAACGCGCCGAGAGTGCGGAAGCGCTGGTTCTCGACCGAGAACCAGTCGGAGAGAACGAAACGGAGTTTCAGCGTGAGACATTGAAGGCAGGGAACCCTTGGTCAGACCCCTGAATATTACAGCCGAGCAGGCTAGTTATCCGGCAGCGTAGGACGGTAATCCGGGTCGCACGGGCAACGGCGACCGAGATATCACTGCAAAGTGCAGCACCTTTCCTTTGTAGTTTTGTTACTGTTTTCTTTTCCCTTTTTCTTTTTTGCCTTATATTCTTGAATTATTGTTTGAAACACCAGCGAGTGCGCTTGCACCCTGAACTGTTTACCATCATTTGGTATTCCCATGGTTTGTTTACCTTAGTAAAATAGACCACGGACCATCGGCCATTGACCACAAATGGATATTTGATTATTGATTTTGTTTGAGAGGTTGTTGATTATTGTTAGGCTATTGATTATTGGTTTATATGTTACTGATCTCACCATGATCTCATTGATTAATGATTGATAGATTATCGTTTGCTACGCTATTCATTAGTGATTGGCTATGGATTACTGATTGATTTGATAGGCTGTTGATCTCATCTGGTTCTCTTTCATTATTGATTGATTTTGAAAACCCAAAAAGTAATGACTTAAGCTAAGGTTTACAATTTTAGAAAGGCAAATTATGAAGGTATGAAACAGAGACTAACAGAAGTAGACTGGAGTGAAATAGAGAAAACATCCACAGAAGGATGGCTGTTTTTTAAAAATGTAGTACTAGAGGTGCAAAACAATTACATCCCAAAAGTAGACAAATCTAAATCTAAAACGAAATTGCAAAAATGGTTTAATAGATTATTTGTTTTTAAAAATCAGCGAAAAAAGGTACTTTCAGAGCGTTAACCATTTGCAGTGCATTTATTTTATTCAGCGCTTGTCAGGTCCAATGTATTTTCACACGCGCCATTTGCATTTTTAATAAAAAGACTAAAACAGGTTTAAAAGGCACTGAATTGCAACAGGACACTCAATACTGCATCTACAGCCAAATCCCACTCCTTGTTCGCTATATTTTTCACATACCTCTTTATAGGCCTACGTGGGAACAAGCAATGCCGAAAAGTGTATGGAGAAATATACGGTTTATTACCTTATAACGCTAAGTTCAGTAATACATCTCAAAAAGCTATGATGTAGAGTTTGTCGATACGTTTAGACACTATAAGAAATCGCGACCTATGTCTTCGTCAATAGAGGAAGCAAATACAGGCACAATGGAGATACAATTACCTCCGATACTCTATACGTGAAAAAATGAGAAAGTACTGTGGATAAGGACATGGATTTTCTGAGTGATCGGTAACTTTCCAAAAGAAGACTCGAAATTGAAAGCCTTTTCTCAGCTTTTTGACAACGAACTAAAAACGAATTAGATTAGAACTGTGCTTGATATCATTTTGATTAGATTTTGACTGTAGACCATTAGCAATGAAAGGGGAAATTACTACAGTCAGACTTGATCACAAACATATTCCAGCTACGGGTTAAAAGGGACAAAAAAGTACCAGAAAGAGGACCTGGAACTTCAAATGCAAATCAACAAGGAGTTAGGAAAGACCAAAGACAGAGAAGAAATGAACATTGTTTAAGGGTGCTTAAACCAATTCCAAAAGGTTAATGTTTCCAATTATTGAAATCGTTTGACGCTAACTTTAGCAAACTTCGGCAGAAATGTTAAAAGTGAATAGAGATTTTAAACTAAAAAAATCCCAATAGAACTTATAGGTATAAAAAGAAGTAATTTACAAACCACTAACCAAGATCATGCAACAGTCTCTTGACACAGGGGTTGTACCGACAGACTGGAGAATTGCAAACGTAATAGAGATTAACAAAAAGGGAAACAAAACTAAACCAGGTAACTATAGACCAGGGGTGTTAAACTCGTTTCGTTTGACTGGCCTGATCCAATACCCTGGCACTTGGCGCGGGCCGGGTGACAGTTATAAAAATACAAAAGACGAACCCAAAACCCCAAACCTTTGCATGAAGAACACAAATTGTTATGTTGCTATGATTGCTGTCAATCGCCGACCACGTGGGTGAGACACCAGTGTGTCAGCTGGTTTGAGTAGACGACACCAGTGATACCAGAACAAGGTTCTGTAGTGACAAGTGTCATTGTGTCTTTATCTGTGAAAAGAAAGGTGGAACAAGAGTGCTCTGTGTTTCAAGAGAAATGGAGAATTTTGTATTTCTTTGAGGGCATGAATGGAAAGCCAATGTGCTTTATTTGTAAGCAACATGTGTCTGTTGTGAAATAATACAACATTAAAATACACTATGAAGCAAACCATGGCAAGAAATACGATACATACGATACAGGTTTTGCAAGTATGACCTGTATGATAATACTGCAGACAGAAACAGACCCTGACTGTAGCGGCGGTAAGAATCCAAGCATGCAGCTTCTATCTTCCTAAACAGAAAGCAAATTTATTTAGCAAATAGAGTGAACAGCAATGCTCAGTCTGATTTTAGCTGACAGTCAGAGTGCACCAGGAGAAATCCTCCCCCCAATGCTCCATGTCCCCCTCCCCTCAAAGCAGCTTCAGCAGTGCGGAAAGGCGAGCAGTGTCTCCAGCAGAGTAAATCTATATATCTGTAGCAGGGGGAGATCTGTGCTGACTCTGCTGGCGTGTTCACGGTGCTGCAGGAAGAGGGCAGCAGTCGTCCAACAACCGCCTGTGAGTCTTTACAGTGACACAGGGAGGTGGAAAAATGGGTGTGTGGACTTTCCCTCTCTCTGAATTCCTAGGAGGTGGGTCTTGGGGAGATTGTTACCCCTATAAGATAATGCTATACTATTTCCTCAGGTCTGCCCTTTTAGACGTGCAGAAGCGCTGGTCGAGGACTGAGAAACCAGCTGGGAGAAATATAGCAACAAACAAGCCAGAGAGTGACAGTGGGGAACCCTTGGGAAGACCCCCGAAATATTGCTTAGAGCAGGCAGGGAGCCGCTAGAGTAGGTCGGTGATCCAGGTCGTACGGGTAGCGACAATCATGATAAAGCTGCCAAGTGCAGCACGTTTTATTTGTAGTTTTATTCTTCCTTTCGCCTTCTGTTTGAATTATTCTTTGAAGACAAAAGTAGTAATGAAACTTTTTTACATTTAAAAAATTAATATTCCTTTAGGAAATCTATCGTCGTTGATAGCAACAGCCCACAGGTGTCGTGCCCTCTGCGGGTAAAAAGTGTATTTGCCGAAAATAAAACGGGGCATGGTATGGTGACCATACACAATATCTGTTTTGTCTCCCGTGTCAGTGAATTAGGTCACTTAATGGGTCTACCGACCACGTGGTCCGCAGGCTGTATGATAATTTGGTGATCATATCTGGTATTCAGACAATAAGCCTGATCCAAACTAGAAAATTACCTATATGGTAACAGTATCCTGGGAGACAGTCAGCATATGGTTTTAGGAAAGGGAGATTGTGTCTAACTAACCTGCTTGATTTTTTTTGAAGATGCAACATCGATAATGGATAATTGCAAAGCATATGACATGGTTTATTTAGATTTCCAGAAAGCTTTTGACAAAGTCCCGCACAAAAGATTAATTCTCAAACTGAACGCAGTAGGGATTCAAGGAAACACATGTACATGGATTAGGGAGTGGTTAACATGTAGAAAACAGAAAGTACTGATTAGAGGAGAAACCTCAGAATGGAGTGTTGTAACCAGTGGAGTAACACAGGGATCAATATTAGGTCCTCTGCTATTCCTAATCTACATTAATGATTTAGATTCTAGTATAGTAAGCAAACTTGTTAAATTTGCAGACGACACAAAAGTAGGAGGAGTGGCAAACACTGTTGCAGCAGCAAAGGTCATTCAAAATGATCTAGACAAGATTCAGAACTGGGCAGACACATGGCAAATGACATTTAATAGAGAAAAGTGTAAGGTACTGCACGCAGGAAATAAAAATGTACATTATAAATATCATATGGGAGATACTGAAATTGGAGAAGGAATCTATGAAAAAGACCTAGGAGTTTTTGTTGACTCAGAAATGTCTTCATCTAGACAATGTGGGGAAGCTATAAAAAAGGCCAACAAAATGCTCGGATATATTGTGAAAAATGTTGAATTTAAATCAAGGGAAGTAATGTTAAAACTGTACAATGCACTAGTAAGACCTCATCTTGAATATTGTGTGCAGTTCTGGTCACCTCGCTATAAAAAAGATATTGCTGCTCTAGAAAGAGTGCAAAGAAGAGCGACCAGAATTATTCCGGGCTTAAAAGGCATGTCATATGCAGACAGGCTAAAAGAATTGAATCTGTTCAGTCTTGAACAAAGAAGACTACGTGGCGACCTAATTCAAGCATTCAAAATTCTAAAAGGTATTGACAGTGTCGACCCAAGGGACTTTTTCAGCCTGAAAAAAGAAACAAGGACCAGGGGTCACAAATGGAGTTTAGACAAAGGGGCATTCAGAACAGAAAATAGGAGGCACTTTTTTACACAGAGAATTGTGAGGGTCTGGAATCAACGCCCCAGTAATGTTGTTGAAGCCGACACCCTGGGATCCTTCAAGAAGCTGCTTGATGAGATTTTGGGATCAATAAGCTACTAACAAACAAACGAGCAATATTGGCCGAATGGCCTCCTATCGTTTGTAAACTTTCTTACGTTCTCATGTTCTTAAGTGTTTATCCATGTATGCTTGCACTGTATTGAATAGTCATGATAGCTGGGTTCAGTTGAAAATTATCTGGTTGAACTGGGGTGTCACTGCTGGAGTTGCCTGAGCTGTAGGGACTTGTTATCACAGTAGAAAAGTATTGATTTCTTTGGCCAAAGATGAACCCATTGATGTGCTGCTGCGACTATTGGGTACATTTTGAGAAGAGCTGTGAATTTTAGATTAATGATTTCTAGTGGCCATACACTGGAAAACCACTGGCGTTTAAAATGCCTCCAAATCCTTTGAATGACGCGTCCATTAATAAAGCCAAGTGGTGCGTTGCTGAAATCAAATGTTCATAAAACAGAGAGGCTGTTCCAGTGCTGCATCAGAGCTGACCTGATGTTAATGTCTTTTTCAGCTTCTGATGAAATACTGATGTAGGAGTCCACGTTTTTTGCTGTTGAAGAAAGAACAAGTTATTGATATATAAATGCCCGCCCCGGTGGATAATGCTAACTGCAAAATTAAAATGACCCAGCAACAAGGACATTGCGCTTTCCCTGATTGTTTATTGATCTGGAAATTATGGATACGGGACATTTTATTGTGTTACAACATGGAATCAAAATGGATTTAATTAGGATTTTTTGCAACTGATCAACACAAAAAAAGTCCATAATGTCAAAGAGAAAAATAAAATCTACAATTTGTTCTAAATTTATTTCAAATACAAAACAGAAAATAAATTATTGCATAAGTATTCACCCCCTTTGCTATTACACACCTAAATAAGCTCTGGTGCAACCACATTGTCTAATGCAGAAGCATCAGTTGATTAGTTGAATGGATTACACCTGTGTGCAGCACCAATCAGGGGTAGGATATAAGAAAAAAAAATACACTCACATCAAATCTCACAACTAGAGTTTGCTAGAAGGCATATGGGAGACTCTGAGAGTTAAGTGGAAGAAGATTCTAAAACTGGTCTGACGAGACCAAAATAGAGCTTTTTGGCCTCAACTCTAAGCACTATGTTTGGCGCAAGCCTAACACCGCACATCATCCTGAGAACACCATCCTTACTGTGAATCATGGTGGTGGCAGCATCATGCTATGGGTATACTTCTCTGCGTCAGGGCCTGGAAAGCTTGTGAAGATAGATGGCAAAATGGATGCAGCAAAGTACAGAGAAATTCTGTAGTAAAACCTGCTGAAGTCTACAAGTGACCTGGGACTTGGGAGAAGATTCATCTTCCAGCAGAACAATGTCCTGGAGTGACCCGGTAAAAGCTCGGACCTCAGTCAAATTGAGAATATGTGGAAAAAGTTGAAAATTGCTGTTCACCAAAGGTCCCTTTCCAACTTGATGGAGCTTGAGCAATTTTGCAAAGAAGAATGGGCAAAAATTGTAGTGTCCAGATGTGCAAGGCTGGTAGAGACTTTACTGCTGCCAAAGGTGCCTCTACCAAATATTGACTCCAGGGGGTGAATACTTATGCAATCAATTATTTTCTGTTTTGTATTTGTAATTAATTTAGAACAAATTGTAGATTTTATTTTTCACTTTGACTTTATGGACTTTTTTTGTGTTGATTAGTGGCAAAAACTCCTAATTAAATCCATTTTGATTCCATGTTGTAACACAATAAAATGTGGAAAAGTCCAAGGGGAGTGAATACTTTGAGAGCCACTGTATCTTCCCAGCTTATCCCAAACAGGTGGCGAGGAGAAGGATGCTTTGGCATTACTTTAAATATCTAAAATACTTGCTTTTGCTAACCAGGAGCAGCAACCTTCCAATTTAATTGAATGAATTGTGTCCGGTATGGTAATGTGTGTAGCGAAAATTGATTGCGAGTAATAAGCAAGTTAATGCTACTAATGCTCGATCCCTGTGGTGCTGATAAATCGATTATGAGAAGCTCTTTTCCTGACATTATTTTGGGGGTTAATCCTGAATAATGGAAATGGGGGAGCTGCAAACGGACCGACCATAAATCCTTTTTTAATCTCTTTTTGTGTAAGAGCCTGTACTATCTTGGGCTCTTGAGTAGCAGAATAGAGGTTTCTGGAGGATAGAGGGATTTGACTGAGTCCGGTTGAAAACCAGTTTTTTAGACAGTCAATTGATAGTTGACTAATATATTATCTGGATGATCCAGAAGTTTCTGTTTCAATTTAGGAATATTACTAGGAGTGGAGACCGTTAGTGTTGAAGAAAGTCATTATGATGCTACTGGGCATTTGGCTTTTGAATGAGTGTCCCCGCTGAAACTGCACATATAAATATTTTTGCATTGGCTCTGAGTAGATACCAAAATTTAAATGATTGCATATTTGCTTTCCTCCTGCGTATCTGATTCGTCGCCCGTGTCTGTTTTCTTTTTTTAGATTGCTCAGGTGAGACAGAAGAATGGATGGAGTTGGGGACTGAGGATCTATTAGAGAAACAGGGAGGAGTGATGCAGACAGCCGGAGATTGAAGCTGTAACAGCTTTAGGGCAAAGAGGCTGAGTGGCTGATAGAAGAGCAGACCCTGCATGCGTTGTCTCCGACACCATTGAAAATTCTGGTTAACAGGTCTAAATCAGGTTCTGCACAGTCATTGATGTGGTTATCTGATCTCAAAATAGCTGCTGCTTTTGCTGTAAAGGATTTGTGATGGTCGAAAAACATGCTGGGATATTGAATGACAACAGGAAGTGGCTGAGGCGGCAGAACCATATGCTGTTGCAGATACAAGATACAAGCCCAGAGGCTCTACAGTAGGGACCAAGGTTTGGTCTAAGTGACTGTAACTGTTCAGCTGCCGTGTT
This sequence comes from Polyodon spathula, assembly GCF_017654505.1. Taxonomy (NCBI): domain Eukaryota; kingdom Metazoa; phylum Chordata; class Actinopteri; order Acipenseriformes; family Polyodontidae; genus Polyodon; species Polyodon spathula. Next base: position 175,352 of record NC_054583.1, read on the forward strand.
TATGGCAATAATGGAGATTACTGACACTGTGAAACACTACCTCTGTTGGTAGATGGTGGACCCCGTTTATCCAAATTGCTGTTTTTAGCGTGGACTGAGGATAAGGTATCAGCGAATGGTTGCATGAATGCTTTTATTTAACTAAAAATGCGAGAATGTTGAGTTTCGCTGTCTGGTGCGGCTGCCTTATAGTTTAATGACATTGGACTTACTTGCTCTGTGAATGTTTGCTTTCTCTCTGGTCTGGGCCACTGAACAGCCGAGCGCAGCTGGGGAGGATTCATGGGTGGAAATATAATTCTGCTGAGATGGATTCACAGTAAAAAATGAAAAGGGATTCTCAATTGCTCCCTGCTGGGATTTACTTCCATTTTTGAGGAGGGTCATTATGATCTTGTTGAAAGTCCAGTTCTTAAAGTACAGACGTTCAGAAGAGATAACCAGAGTTCAGAGCCGCTTGGATCTGCGAGCATTAACTCCTTGAATGGTGGGTAATGGAACGGTATCCTGCTCAGGACGCACTTGTTCGGATGTTGCGGAGACGCCTAATAGAGGGAAGAGGCTGATTGGCTCTTGGATTGATGCTATCGGAGAATGCTTTGATATGGACATGGTTATCCTTGAAACTCAAAGTCTGAGAAAGAGATGTGCTTTAAGTACTCAATACTTATTTTTTTCTTAATTCTTTACACAAAAGAAATTGCTAGGGATCTTGCAGTCCTCTTAGGTTCACACCCAAATGAAAAAGCACAATGGTTTGAACAGGAAGTCGACTTGATTGATGATAGTAGGAGCTAGCTCCTGCCTCACGAACCTCACTAATAGCTTAACATTAGAGAAGATTTGTTTTACGTTAATATATACCGTATAACAGGACATTTTGACTGGTATTAAATTAGGCGGATTTGCTACCCTGGGAGATTATTTCACAGCACGGTCACTTTTCTTGCATTTATACTTTTTATTCCAAAAAAATAAATGTTTACTTAATTAAACATTTCTGCTAAAACAGTATCTCATTTACAGTAACTCGTTATAGCATCTACAATGTAACTGCAGCAACTTGGAGAACAACATAGGCCTTCTAATCAGTTACAGTATTTATCACTTTTATATGTCCCTTAATTTTAAGGTACCGGTAAACTTTTACAATAAGCATTTGCTCTCACTTTTAAAACTTCGGTTCACAACATAACACAGTGGAATGATAACGGCACTACCAGGAAGTAATTGCAGGGCAGCATAGGCATAGTATTAAACTCTTCCCCCTGTATTTATTGAATCCATCGATGTACAGCAAGATACACGCACACACAATAGAATTAACTTAGATTCTTTTTTTAATTACTCTGTTATCACGAGTCTGAACACTAAGTTTCATTCATTGTGTTGAGTTTGAAAAATAGTAGGACTGACGGACACAAATAAAAGCTGTAAACCGGATTCATTCTCCTGCGTCTTTTTGAGAACTTGTATAATTTATAGCACAAAACAGACCACTCAGGGATGCTAAACATATATATATATATATATATATATATATATATATATATATATATATATTGACATTGGTTTTCCCCCCCACATTGTTTTTTTTCCCCCCAACATAAGGTGGCCAAATTAAATAAAGTTTAACATGGCACTAGCTTATACTTTAAAACATGTTATGCCCTGTGGAAGGGGTGTGGGTAATTCACTGACCAGGAGACAGACAGGTGTATTCGGGAAACACCACACAGGTGCCCAGTTTTATTTCAGACCAGTTCTTATTTTTCTCCGGCAGAGTGCACTGTTGACCGTGGGCTGCCTATCAACGATGATAGACAGCACCACGGAAATACCACAGCTGGTACACGAACCGCAAATGCACTCGCAGGTGCTCAAAGAAATAATAATGAAAACAGAAGGCGAAAAGAACAAGGGAAAATAAAACAGTAATAAAACTACAAATAAAACGTGCTGCACTCTGCAGCGTTATCCCGGTCGCCGCTACCCGCACGACCCGGATCATCGTCCTACTCTCTCGGCTATCTAGCCTGCTCTTTTACAATACGCCAGGGTCTGCCCAAGGGTTCCCCGCTCTCTCTCTCTGTCTCGCTGATTCCCGGTCCCCCCGAATCAAAGCGACCGCACCCTTTGAGCGTCTAAGTGGTCAGAGTCTGAGAGCGTTATTTTATAGGACCAACAATCACCCAAGACCCGCCTCCCAGCCATTCAGAGAGAGGGAAAGTCCACACACACCCTTTCCCACCTCCCCGTGTCATTGCCATGACTCACAGGCGGCTGTTGGGCGACTGCCGCCCTCTTCCTGAAGCCAGTGAACACGTCAGCAGAGTCAGCACAGATCTCTCTCTGTTACATGCCCATTAAATAAATGAGAAAAACGGTAAGGATAACAAGAGGCATTGTTTTATAAAACCTTCAACACCATTAATCTATTCTGCATTCCTACAGCACCCTCACCAATTCAATAACATCACTACTATCGACCTGATAATTAAGGGGTATTCAACGTATTTCATAAGGTATATTTACAAAAAATAAATAAATAACTGCATCTTACAGACACTTTTGAATATTTATATAGGGCTTAGATCGGCAGCAAGAATGGATGTTAAATCAAACACTTTTCAAGAAGCTCATAAGACCCTATTTTCACTGAAAATGGGAGTGAATGACTCTGAAAAATCTAAAGATAAAAAATTCAGAAGCATTCATAATCTGGCACCGCAAACAATGTTCTGAAAGGTGACATTTGTTGAAACAGTCGAAGGAAGTATTCTGACTGTAGCGTCACATGCAATTATCAAATTCTCACAAAAGCATACTACGAAAATAGTTTGCCACAAGTTCTGTAAAATCAGATTCGGATCAAGCTGTTTGTATAGAGAACAACAATTCGAATGACTGTAGAAATTGTGAAGAGGATGTTCCAGGCAAGGGAATGAGCGAAAAGTAATCAGAGTTTACGTTGGCTGCCTCCTGCAGCGGTATGGGGGGCTCGGAGAATTGGGAAGGATTGACGTCCCAGCTACCCTAGCTGTCTGGCGGTTGTGCTTAGCTGGCTACATATGTTTCAGCCAAGTAGAAATAAAAGTAAACTCAGATCAGTACACTTGTTCTGTGCGTTTGATGCATAGCATTGACTTGCTTTGTTTTAACAGCTGAAGAGCTTTCCTTATGTATGTATTCTACACAGCTCAAAATTTCTTGGTCACCGTGCATTAACGGTATGTAGGGAGCAGAATCTGCGAGTGAGAGGGAGTACAGATGTTGATAATAGCTTGGCTTTCTGATATGTAGTGTGCTCCCTCTAACTCTCTTCTTTACCACCTTAAATTATTATAACCATGCTCCCATCTGTTTATTTTGCTAAATTTGTGAGATGCTTCTCCATTTCCCTCTTCCCAAGGAGTGTGTAAAAGAAAGGAAAATTAATCTAAAATAATTGTTCAATAAAAATGATTACCAAATTTGTGATTCGCAGATCGCAAAAAGAGTGAATCAAGTGACCGCACTTGCGAAGTTCTTTATGAAACACATGCAGCATCAACCTCTGCGTCCTCGCAATCACATCGCAACACCAGGACCTTTGTGAAATGGACATGCGCCATTGCGTCCTTCCCCCACCCTTTGTTTATTATTGTTTTGTATTCTGATTTATGTGTTAATGCGACAGCGAAAGCCATTCGATATATTATTTGTATTATTTTGTAGGGTCGCAAAATAAAGTGCAGAGATGTTCAGAGGCAATGAATCACACCGATCGTTGCATCAAAGGTTTATTGCAGTGGTCATCAAACAACAGAGCGCTCCGGAGAATAACGGTCACTTTATTAGTAAACAGTGTATTCTGCCGGGGTAAAGCACGTACATGAGTTATATATGTTTCACACAAAATTCCTTGCTCCTATCAGGATTTAGCACGCAGCACACAATTCCTTTGTCCTTACCCCATAAATCTGTTTATCTCAGACTAGATTTTATGATCAAGCAAGCATTTCATGGTTGAGCACACATTCCAATTCTCCTTTTCTGGTCCCGGACATCTGACCCAACCTAATGGTGTACAGGAACATTTACTCTAACTATGGCTGAAAGGGGTAATAAGGTAATTAATCAATAGTTAGTTAACCCCTCAGCAAAATATAAAAGCCTGCAGCTGTTTGTGCACAAGAAGGAGAGTGCCAGAGGAGAGACGCAAGTCTGTGAAAGAGGTAATAAAAGCTCGAGTAAATAATTGCTATAGGTGCTGGTTGCTACACAGGCACAATACTTTATTATTTGTTTGTCTATTTGTTTGGCCAACGCACCCTTTATTTTGCAGTGTTTTGTTCAAATCTTTTATTTGTTTTCTATTTAATGAAATACTGATCGCCACTGCGCTTGAGTTTCACCTGCCAGTCACTGCTCGGAGTCTGTTCTTCTGGGTCTGATGTCACTACTACAGCCACCCTGTTCACAGATGGTGTCCAGAAGTGGGATAGTAGTGCCTCCACAAGTCAGGACGGAATACTTCGGGTGAAATAAATAAAAAAAAAAAACAAAGGGGGATTACAAATAATTTTTGGCATTACAAAATAAAAATGGGAAGAAGTGGCAGGAGAGAGCAGCAATAGCAGCAACAGGAGGTGAAGCAACAGCAGCGCGGGGCCGGTCACATGTCCCATCACATCTCTACTATGCCGGATGTTTGCTTCACCTTTCTGGATGAAGAAGGGCAGTGCTTTTTGTGGCGAGGTCAGATACCTTCCACTCATCCAGAGCCACGCATGGCAGGAGATGGAGGAGCCTGAGCATCCTCATCAGGGGGTCTGGATGAAGAAGGGCAGTGCTTTTTGTGGCGAGGTCAGATACCTTCCACTCATCCAGAGCCACGCATGGCAGGAGATGGAGGAGCCTGAGCATATGGCATCAGGGGGAAAAGGTCCCACTGGCCAATGGCTGACAAATTAATTCTCCTCCTTCTCCAACGCTAGATGGAGAGGAGCCATTGCTGCCATGAGTAATGCTCCTGGAGCTGCCGGCACAGTGGGAGGAGGAACTTTTGTCCATTGATACTCCTGGAACAGTGAAAGGGGGAGCCTTTAAGGTCCTTTGTGCCGCGTACAAGGGTGTGGGGCATGTTTGGTGGTGTATCCCATCCCTTTGTTTATTATTGTTTTGTATTTTGATTTATGTGCAAATGCCCACTAAAACCCTATCAAACATGATACCATCAGTGTGACTTTGGATGTGTGATCGGGAGCTTTTATATCTACTTTAAACAATTAAGGGAACTGTGTTGCTGGCCGAATGCCATGCCGCGAGGACTGAATGGGGATGAGTTGCAGATGCATAACTTTCATGTCTGACCCTGGTTACATGTTTGGGAGCTTTAATATCCCCCTGAAACGACTAAGGGCCCTGTTGTTTTGTTCGAATGCCTTAACGCAAGTGCTTCGGGAGATGATTTGCAAATGCTCACATGAACACTCAACCAACATTTCAAGTGAAAGAAGCATTGGATACTCACATATATTGTCGAATCGCATACCTCCCAGAAGCCCACGCGGCGTTGCATTCGGCAATCACAACAGAATCTTTAGTCGTTTAAAGGACATATCAAAGCCCCTGTGTAGTCAACCAACGTTCCTAATTAATATCTCGCAATGGATAATCATATGCATTGTGGAAATTTACATATCTTCCAGAAACCCCAGCAGTGTTTAGTTTGCCCACAACAGGGATATTAGTCGATGTCACATGTTATGCTCTTGCGTGTTCTGGGATTCACCTTCACTTGTGACTCTGATTGCGTGATCGGGGTCATTAACACGCGTGACGCTGTTTGCGTGTTAGGGAATAACCATCACGGGTGACTGGTGGCGGGCTGGAATTTCCCCATCATGCATTCTGCTGGTTTGCGTGCTCCAGGAGTCAACCTCACTCATGACTGTGGGCGAGTGCTCGATCGTCACTATCAACTATGACACTGGTTGTGTGTTCGGGGCATCAACGTCAATTCAGACGTTGTTTGCGTGCTCGATGAGTCACGATATCGCGTGACTGGTTCATCCTCGATTATCACCATCACGTGTGACGGTCGTTGCATGCTCGATCGTCACATTCACGGCTGATGCTGGTTGGGAACTCGGGGAGTCACCGTCATCATGACTGTTTTTATACTCTTGGAGTCACCGTGACGCTGATTGCGAAAACGGAACATCACCGTCACTCCTTTTTGTGTGCTCGGGGAGTCATTATTACGCGAAACGCTATTTGCATGTTAGATAAGCACCGCTATGCTCAGTGCGCATGCACCATCAAGTTTGTCCATCTTTCCGTACTCGGTTCGTCACAGTCAAGCTGATCACATTTGTGGGTGTTCCCAGTCACCGTCACGCGTTATGCTCCGGTAATTAGGCTCATGCTTGACTTTAGCAAGTATTCGATCGTCACGGTCAATTTGTACGCTGGTTGCGTGCTTGGCGTCACCATCACCCTGCGTGACTGTCACTTGACTGCGCAGGATGTTTTATATCCCCTTTAAACGACAAAGTATCCATAGAGAACATAAAAACATATGAAATTTTACAAACGAGAGGAGGTCATTTGGCCCATCTTGCGTGATTTCATGTTAGTAGCTTTTTGATCCCAGAATCTCATCAAGGAGCTTCGAAGGATCCCAGGGTGTCAGCTTCAAAAACATTACTGGGGAGTTGATTCCAGACCCTCACAATTCACTGTGTAAAAAAGTGCCTCCTACTTTCTCTTCTGAATGCCCATTTGTCTAATCTCAATTTGTGACCAGTGGTTTTTCAGTATAAAATAGTCCCTTGTGTTGATACTTTTAAAACCTTTTAGATTTTTGAATGGTTGAGTTAGGTCGTAACGTAGTGTTCTTTGTTGAACACTGAAAAGATTCAATTATTTTAACCTGTCTGATATGACATGCCTTTAAGCTCGGAATAATTCTGATTGCTCTTCTTTGCACTCTTTCTAGAGCAGCAATATCTTTTTTATAACGAGGTGACCAGAACTGCACACAATATTCAAGATGAGGTCTTACTATTGCATTGTACAGTTTTAACATTACTTCCCTTGATTTAAATTCAACACTTTTCACAAAGTATCCGAGCATCTTGTTAGCCTTTTTTATAGCATCCCTACATTGTCTAGATGAAGACATTTCTGAGTCAACAAAAACTCTGAAGGTCTTTTTCATAGATTCCTTTTCCAATTTCAGTATCTCCCATATGATATTTATAATGTACATTTTTATTTCCTGCGTGCATTATCTTACACTTTTCTCTATTAAATGTCATTTGCTATGTGTCTGCCCAGTTCTGAATCTTGTCTAGATCATATTGAAAGACCTCTGCTGCAACAGTGTTTGCCACTCCTCCTACTTTTGTGTCGTCTGCAAATTTAACACGTTTTCTTACTATACCAGAATCTAAATCATTAATGTAGATTAGGAATAGCAGACGACCTAATACTGATCCCTGGTTACCACACTCCATTCAGAGGTTTTTCCTCAAATCATTACTTTCTGTTTTCTACATGTTAAACACTCCCTAATCCATGTACATGTGTTTCCTTGAATCCCAACTGCGTTCAGTTTGAGAATTAATCTTTTGTGCGGGACTTTGTCAAAAGCATTTTTTAATTGTAAATAAACCAGGTCATATGCTTTGCAATTATACATTATCTGTTGCATCCTCAAAAAAATCAAGGAATCTAGTTAGTTAGACACGATCTTCCTTTCCTAAAACTATGTTGACTGTCTCCCATTATCCTGTTACCATATAGGTAATTTTTCGTTTTGGATCTTATTATAGTTTCCATAAGTTTGCATATAATAGAAGTAGGCTTACTTGTCTGTAGTTACCTGGTTCAGTTTTGTTTCCCTTTTCGTGGATCGGTATTACGTTTGCAAATTTCCAGTCTGTCGGTACCACCCCTGTGTCAAGAGACTGCTGCATGATCTTGGTTAGCGGTTTGTAAATTACTTCTTTCATTTCTTTGAGTACTACTGGGAGGATCTCATCCAGCCCTGGGGATTTGTTTGTATATACATTTTTGCCATTTGTACCTCTTAAATATGTAATCTTCTCCTTCAATGTTCTCTTGCTGTTGTAATATTAGAAAAACATTTTGGAATTGGTTTTATCTCCCTTAGCAATGTTCATTTCTATTTCTCTCTGGGCCTTTCTAACTTCCTTTTTGACTTGCGTTTGTAGTTCCGTGTACTCTTTCTGCGTACATTCTTTTTGGTCCTTTTTTAATACACTATAAAGTAGCTTTTTTTCACTGAACATTTTTTTTTTATTTGATCTAACAAACCAGTTTATAAATTTATTTTTACATTTAGATTTGTCTACTTTAGCGATGTAGGTTTTTGCGCATCTAGTACTACATTTTTGAAGAATTACCATCTCTTCTGTGTGTGTTTTCTCTATTTTCCTCCAATCTAAGTCAATCTACCTTCATAATTTGCTTTTGTAAAATTGTAAACCTCAGCATTTCTAGTCGATTTCTATTTCTCTCTTGGCCTTTCTAACTTCTTTTTTGACTTGCGTTTGCAGTTCCGTGTACTCTTTCTGCGTACTTTCTTTTTGGTCCTTTTTTAATGCTCTGTAAAGTGCCTTTTTTCGCTGAATATTTTTTTTAATTGATCTATTAAACCATTTTGGCAATTTAGTTTTACATTTAGATTTGTCTACTTTAGGGATATAATTGTTTTGCGCATCTAGTACTACATTTTTGAAGAATTACCATCTCTTCTGTGTGTGTTTTCTCTATTTTCCTCCAATCTACTTCTGTTAGTGTCTGTTTCATACCTTCATAATTTGCTTTTGTAAAATTGTAAACCTTAGCTTTAGTCATTACTTAAATATAAAAATCACTTCAAATGAGGCCATGTTGTGGTCTGAGTTTGGCAGTGGTTCTCTGATTGTATAACAGATTAATGTGCTTACCGTCTTAATCTGGAGGTCTATAGTATGCTCCTATTATTATGCCCTTTCAATTATTGTCCGTTATTTTGACCTATATTGATTCGTTTTCAAGAGTGTTTCTTATGTATAGCTGTACCCCTCCTCCTCTTCGGTTCTGCCTGTCTTTCCTATACAGTGTATACCCACAAATATTATATTCGTCCCCATCACTCTCAAAAACCTATCACATCATAGTTACTTGTTAGTGCAGTAGCTTCAAGTTGTAGAGTTTTGTTTCTGATACGTCTAGCATTTAGATAAATACATTTAATGGTTGTCTTACCTGAGCTATTGTTCATGTTTTGATGCGGTCTCCCTTCTGTTTTTTTGTTGATTTCTCCCCCCTTCCTTTCTAGTTTAAATGCTTCTGAACCTGCTCGAAGATCTTTTCTCCAAATAGACTGGTTCCCTTGTTATTTAATTGCAGTTCATCACGTCTATACAGATAGTCCTCGTTGTAGAATGTGGTCCATTGATCAAGATAGGTGAAGCCTTCCCGTGTGCATCACGTCTTCAGCCATGCGTTTTGATTAATTATTTCCCGAGTGACTCAAATTTGTTGGTTGATTGATTTCTTGTTAAATGAACTTTCTTTTTTTTCCCTGCTTCTGCCTACCTGAACACATCTGATCCTGGTGGCTTTCATTCTGATAGGGGTGATGTAGACTTCCATGAATTGTGGGTGTGCCAGTTCCTCGAGATCCTGTTGCTGTCGCACTTCTTCCAGCTCAATTTCTAGGATAATTTCTAGTTTATGCAACTCATGGATCGTGCGATACTTTACGAACACTTCTTTAGCTCCGCTGGGTTTTCTCGAATTTCCTATATTAAGCATGTGTGACCTATAATTGCTGTCAATATATAAAGATATATAGATATATATAAAAAAACTCATCTTTATATATATAAAATATATAAAGATGAGTGTATTTTGAAGGAAAAAGAGATACATGATAATGAAGGAAATAAAATAATCTTGAGAATGTTTGTGAATGAGACCAATCTGCATGCTCCCTGCTATCAAGACCAAGACCCGACGTGCCGAGACGATGACAATAAAATGTTTGTGACTTCTTTTGTCTGGTATTTTATTTTTCTGCTCTGTGAGCGAGTGTTGTTTAAATATATAATTTATTTTTATTTTTTAATAAACGACGCGAGCGCACCTTTGAACTGCACTTACCTTGCCTTTGTTTCCTAACTGCGTCTGGCCTGATATCACCATGTTGTCATGTAGCAGGGGAAGATCTGTGCTGAATGCTCGCGTGTTCACAGTATTGCAGGAAGAGGGCAGCATTCGTACATTTGATGGTCATAATCCGAGTCGTACGGGCAGCGCCGACCGGGATAACGCTGCCAAGTGCAGCTCCTTTTATTTGTAATTTTTTAACTGTTTTATTTTTCCTTTCGCCTTCTGTTTTGGTTATTATTTTGAGTACCTGCGAGTGCGCCCGCAGTTAATTTAGTATCAGATTTGGTATTCCTGTGGTGCTGACTGTCATCATTGATAGACAGCCCACAGACAACAGTGCCCTCTGTAGTTAAAAAGTGTACGTGTCGATAATAAAACTGGGCATCGGTCTGGTGTTTCAAGTACATTTGTTCTTCTCCCGTGTCAATTAATTAACCACCACCCTTCTACTCGTGGTGTTAGAGAGGTTCACTGGCATTCCCCATAAAAGCATTGGACACCTTATCGCGGGCCCCTTTGCACCTCTTTCCGAAGCCTCGGGACGAGAAACCAGCCAAGTTGGATGTGCAGAGAGATGGGCTTCCTCCCCCAGAGTTCCCTATGATGGAGTGTGACCTTAGCTGACCAGGTAGGCGGGTTCAATTACCTCAGTCACTTCAGCACAAGAGTTTTGTTATTCCTGTGACAGTGCATGGTACAAAAACCCAGGCTTCCTGCATTCATTGTGTGGTCAGTGTCAAGTACAGGACAGCCTACTCTCACCGGAGCATAAAATATATTGGGATGGGTGCATATTTAATACATTCATGGGGATGTACGCTGCTATCCCAAGATCAGTGTGAAAATGACTATTGGCCAGCAGGTGCAAGTAGCCTTATGTCCTCAATTGCCAGTACCGGTAGTTCTGGGACGGGATTTTGAGCAGTTTAATGATTTGTTGGCTGACCTAACATCCTTGTACTCTTTACTAGCTAAGAAAAATGAAGTCATTGGAGAGATTTTTCCCTTTCCTGATCCAGAATGGTTTTACCATAAATTTAAACCCTGAAAACTACACGGAAGCGTCAGATCACTAAGAATGAGGGCTGGCAGTGGAGGAGGTCTGAGAATTTTCAAGTTGGGGAAGAAGATGAAAAGTCTGGGGGAGAGGCCGCTTAGCCAGCGCAGGAGTCTGGCTCAGCCGCCTCTGCTCGGGACTGACTTAACCCCGAGTAGGAAGCCATGGGAGCTGATTTCTTAGCTCGCTCCCGTGACTTCTGACTCGAGCAAGGGCGTGACGATGTGCTGGGCAGTCTCTTTCACCAGCTGTGGTTAATGGTTGGGTGGTCGAGCCCAGACTCGCCGCCAAGTACCCTCACTTCAAAATTAAACGAGTCCATCTGTACTGTGTTGATAAATTACCCCAGACCAGGGAAGTGCGTCATCAGTTGTTTATTCCTCAGCCCTTAAGCACATTTGTTGCAGCTGGCTCACGCTATTTCCCTGTCTGTTCATTAGGGAAGGGATAAAACTAAAGCAAGGCTGGTGTCACTGTTCTTCTGGCTAGGGCTATATTGTGAAGTCAATCGGTTTTGTGAGCGTTGTAAGGAATGTGGCCAGCGTTAGGTTAGTCCCACGGGCCCCAGTGGTGTCTTTGCCAATAGTGGAAGCACTGTTTGAAAGTTTTGCGATAGACCTAGTTGGCCACTGGAGAGGAGCGTGTCCGGAATCCCCCACCTATCATTTTGTATTATGCTATGCGTTATCCAGAGACTATTCCCCTCCATTATATGTCAGCTATGTTTGTTGCCAATGAGCTTGTGAAGGTTTTCTCCCGGGTGGGGATTCCCAAGGCGATATCTCCAAGGATCCAATTTTATGTCCCGGCTATTCCGCGGTACATGTAAGCTTTTGGGAATTAAGACCATTAGCACCATTACGAAGGTCTGGTGGAACGCTTTAATAAAACCCTTAAGAACATGTTGCGCAGGTTTATTTGAAGTGATGTGCGTTACTGGGACCAGCTGATTCCTCCCCTTTTCTTTGCAATCAAAGAGGTATCTCAGGCTTCCACAGGGTTTTCACCATTCGAGCTGTTGTATGGGTGAAGACCCCGAGGCATGCTTGATCTGGTCAGAGAGATGTGGGAGGAGCAGCAGGACAATTCGACCAATACCGTCTGCTATGTGTTGGACCTGCGCAAGCGTCTTGAGTCTGTTGGGAAATGGGCGCATGACAATTTGCTGCAGGCTCAGCACAGACAGGAAACACAGTAGAATCCAGGAACCCGGTTGCACATATTTCAGCCAGGGGATAGTACTTCTAGTATTACCCAGTTCCGAGTCGAAACTCTTGGCTAAGTGGCAAGAACCGTTTGATATTACATTCCAAGTTGTGAAGGAGATCTGCCAGCCAGAGCGACAGAGAGAGAGAGAGACTGATTTACCATTTCAACCTCTTAAATCTTGGTTGCAACCGCAGGTATTGCTAGTGGCGCACGCAGATGACGTCCCAGACATGGGACCTGATCTTTCTGTTTTGTCTAGAAACGGGTCGGTACAGATTGTTTGAGAATCTGACACCTGCACAGAAATGCCAGGCTCATGGTCTGATGGCAGAGTTTCCTAGCATGTTGTTCTCTTCCGTTCCAGGGCATTGTCGAGAAGCCCATCAACACATTAATATTGATCTGAGAGACACTAGTTCGCTAGAGCACATATAGTCAACCTGAACGTAAAAGACATGTAATTAATGCATAAATTGATGAAATTCTGAGATTGGGGGGGGGATACAAGCCATCCCTGGTGGATTTCAGTAGGTGTATATGTGTTGCTCTGTTGTGTTAATGTTGGTGTATAGTCCTTCGTACGCGGATTTAAACGGGTCTGTGTAACACGAGTGTTTAAAATGTATATTTGTATTTAGGCACGAGGATTGCACAGCGCTTCACGTGCAAGTAAATTGTAATAATATTCGAGCATGGGGAATTGCACTTTATTTATTCACATGCAGTTGTACGCACGTCGATTCAATTCAATCGCAAGAGATTCTGTTACGTTTTTCGTTATACAAAAGTATGTTTTCACTCAATACACGCGTTATGTGCCTTATGCCTAAACCGGATCCTCCCCAAGGATTAGCATTCATAATCAATAATTTAGTTAGTCGATCAGCTCTATGTACTATTGTCACATGTAGTCCGTTTTCGTTTGTCTCAGATTTTTGTAAAACCACTTCCTTGGCACAGGTTTGACTATACAGCCTCGGAAGTATAAATAATAAGCAAAACTCAAATTACGTTAGATCACCGCGTTGCTACCACATTATTTGGTGTAATAAACACCTTAAACATTTTGGTAAACCCTAATGGTTTTTTATTTTATCCTACCTTCCTCGTAATTCTACATTCCTCTCCTCCTCACAGCAGCTTATCGGTTTTAGGTGCTGTATAAATTGTCGGTGTGGCCACCACGGGGGGCCCTCCCTGTTGACCAGTCATGACCATCTGAAAGTAGGAATCCAAAGCCTGAGGGACAATTTTTACCTCCTCCCAACAGCAGAGCAAAAATGACGGGGTTTCGCCGAGTGTCCTACCAATCCCTCTGCAGAGAGAGTAGAGCCGCACTTTTCCCTTGAAACTATCTCGGTAAGTGAGATAGAGGGTTCTTTCCCATCTTATTTCCTGAGTGGGTGGGAGAAAGCGGCTCTATAAGGATAACGGAGACGGAGGCGGAGGAAGTGCCGCCCTCCTCCTTCAACGTGGGAGAAGAGCAGCAGACGGATGCGGTAAACTCCGCCTTTGTCTCGTCGACGGAAACAAAGAGCGGAGGTGGTGGAGGCCTCCGCCACACCTCTCGGGCGGAGACAGAGAGGCGCTCTGTGGTATCATGTCGTCGACAAAGTCTTGATGTTAGACGACACCAGATGTCATCGGGAACGTATCTGACGACACCTTCGTGCTCCTTTTAGTGCACAGGGCTCACCGCCACTTCTCCCGATTGGCGGAGGTGTGGGGTAAATATGAACAACCCCAGGGTATGTTGCTCCCCTCATCATTTCTTGTGATGCCTGCATGACACCGCCCAAGTATGGCTTCATGCCATCGCTCTGAGATGCCTGCCTCGCTTTGCACAAGGATGTCTACCTCGCTTTGTACAAGGATGCCTGACTAACTTCACCCAAGGATGCCTTCCTGGCATTGCCTGTTAATCTACATCAAATTGGGTTGCCTGTTTATGCGCATCACCTGGGTCTTCTGGCTCTGCTTTTCCTCAGATGACAGTTTGGCAGTAGCCCCACCAGATGAAGCTGCTGGCTATGAAGACGGGGCGAGAGGCGAGGAGACCACCTTCCTCCGCAGCAATTTCACTGCAATTCTTGTTGATGGTCACTCCTATAGGAGTGAGCTGCCGGCTCAGAAGCCTTTGCGCTGCTGGAATTGCTTCGGCTGAAGAAGTCTGTCTGGAAGCTGTCAATTTCTGCTGCCAGTGGTACAGCGGGAGGAGAGACTCGCTCCACTGGCAGCATGGCCAGTAGCAGCCTGGCTACTGGCAACATATATTCCGGGCTTAAAAGGCATGTCATATGCAGACAGGCTAAAAGAATTGCATCTGTTCAGTCTTGAACAAAGAAGACTACGTGGCGACCTAATTCAAGCATTCAAAATTCTAAAAGGTATTGACAGTGTCGACCCAAGGGACTTTTTCAGCCTGAAAAAAGAAACAAGGACCAGGGGTCACAAATGGAGTTTAGAAAAAGGGGCATTCAGAACAGAAAATAGGAGACACTTTTTTACACAGAGAATTGTGAGGGTCTGGAATCAACTCCCCAGTAATGTTGTTGAAGCTGACACCCTGGGATCCTTCAAGAAGCTGCTTGATGATATTTTGGTATCAATAAGCTACTAACAACCAAAAGAGTAAGCTGGGCCGAATAGCCTCCTCTCGTTTGTAAACTTTCTTATGTTATTATGTTCTAATATTGCCGCACATATCAATATTTATCATTAGGGGCTGTGGTTCGTGGAGGGGAACAGGTGCAGTCGTGATGCGATGCAGGAGTGACAGGCAGACAACAGTTTGCAGTGAAAAAGTGCTTTTATTTAAAATCCAGATCTGGTGACCATAAAATAATAAATCCCCGGCGATACACAACAATGTGTAAAGCGCGGGGAGAACAAAACAGGGCACAGTCCAGAACAAAAATGAACCCACGGTCACCAGTCCTGGGTGAGTGCAGACGTGGGGGTTTGTCGTGAATAAACAGGTGCAGGGGTGCTCCGGACAGTGCTGACACTTTGCGACAGCTCCGGAGTAGTGCCCTAACTGTCTACAGTGAAATTAAACACTGTTAATAAACAAACACAACACGTATATCACAAAAACCATTGCGAGTTCCACTCTTGCTCCTTCTTCCTCCGAACATTCTACCCAAACGAAGGAAAAGATGAGCGTTACCCTGGCCCCTATATGTAATCCCGCATGATATCTAGATAAACGGTTGCAGCTGCCTTATTATTTGCAGCTGCCTCTGGTTTACCTTTCAAATCAATATGGTCTTACGAACAGAATCTCGCTTCTTTCAAGGCTGACCCATTTCCCTGACCCGGAAACGAACTGTCACAGGCCAGTCCTTCCAGATACTTCTCCTCTCATTCTTTAGCGCCCTCACAGGTCGGGACGTGCCCGCCACGTCCCGCCCACCCAGACAGGCTGAAACTCTGATAGGCCGAGTCATATTCTGAATGGCCGTAGAGGTCAGGTCAAGTCACAGGCCCATCCCGTGACACCAGACCCCTTTCAGAGAGATGCCTGAGAGGAGATCTCTCAGTTTCTCCTCCACATAGACCCATTTCCAGCGGCAGCGCCCACACGAGCCCCATCCCACAGGCGTCGCTGCACTAGATAGCCTGATCAAGGAGAGATAACGCCTCCACATAGAAATCAAACAAGAATGACAGAAGAAACAGATTTTGAAACCTATGCACTGCCTAGTCACTTTATTAGGACTTGCCTGCCTGCCTGTTTATATCTCATTGATTGATCGGCTATTGACCACAACTGGATATTTGATTATTGATTTTGTATTATATGTAACTGATCTCATTGATTACTGATTGATAGATTACCATTTGCTACGCTATTCATTAGTGATTGGCTATCGATTACTGATTGATTTGATAGGCTGTTGATCTCATCTGGATCTCTTTCATTTTTGATTGATTTTGAAAACCCAAAAAGTAATGACTAAAGGTAAGGTTTACAATTTTAGAAAGGCAAATTATGAAGGTATGAAACATAGAGAAGTAGACTGGAGAGAAATAGAGAAAACATCCACAGAAGGATGGTTGTTTATTAAAATTGTACTAGAGGCGCAAAAGAATTACATCCCAAAAGTAGACAAATCAAAATCTAAAACGAAATTGCAAAAATGGAGTAATAGATTATTTGTTTTAAAAATTCAGCCAAAAATGGTACTGTCAGAGTGTTTCACCATCTGCAGGCCATTTATACAGCTCGTGTCAGGTGTGTCAGGTCCAGTGTATTTTAACACGCGTTTAAGTTTTTAATAAAAAGAGTAAAACAGGTTTAAAAGGCACTGAATTGCAACAGGACACTCAATACTGCATCTAAAGCCAATCCCCACTCCTTGTTTGCTATATTTTTCACATACCTCTTTATAGACCTGCATACTGATATTTTTTCTCCTGGTCACCAAACTCCTCAATAATGCGATCCACGCCATTATTTTATTACTGTAACATCTTTTACATACATACTATTACAATTCAAAAAGCTCTGCAAATGTCTTGTCATGTTGCTATGATTGCTGTCAATCGCCGAAAACGTGGGTGAGACACCAGTGCGTCAGCTGGTTTGAGTAGATGACACCAGTGATACGAGAACAAGGTTCTCTAGTGACAAGTTTTATTGTGTCTTTATCTGTGAAAAGAAAAAAGTGGAACAAGAATGCTCTGTGTTTCAAGAGAAATGGAGAATTTTGTATTTCTTTGAGGGCATGAATGGAAAGCCAATGTGCTTTATTTGTAAGCAACATGTGTCTGTTGTGAAATAATACAACATTAAAATACACTATGAAGCAAACCACGGCAAGAAATACGATACATACTATACAGGTTTTGCAAGTATGACCTGTATGATAATACTGCAGACAGAAACAGACCCTGACTGTAGCGGCGGTCGGAATCCAAGCATGCAGCTTCTATCTTCCTAAACAGAAAGTAAATTTATTTAGCAAATAGAGTTTACAGCAACGCTCAGGCTGATCTTACTGACAGTCAGAGTGCACCAGGAAACCCTTCCCCCAATGCTCAGGTTCCCCTCTCCTCAAAGCAGCTTCAGCAGTGCAGAAAGGCGAGCAGTGTCTCCTGCAGAGTAAATCTATATATCTGTAGCAGGGGGAGATCTGTGCTGACTATGAACACCATATTGCTGCAGAAAGAGGGCAGCAGTCGTCTAACAACCGCCTGTGAGTCTTTACAGTGACACAGGGAGGTGAAAAGGATATGTGGACTTTCCCGATCTCTGAAAGGCTGGGAGTCGGGTCTTGGGGATATTGTTAGCCCTATAAAATAATGCTATACTGATTCCTCAGGTCTGCCCTTTTAGACGTGCAGAACGCTGTTTGAGGACAGAGAATCCACCCGGGAGAAAGACAGCAACCAATAAGCCAGAGAGTGACCCCTTTTGGAAAACCCCCGAAATAAAGAGCAGACAGGGAGCTGCTAGAGTAGGTCGGTGAGCCAGGTCGTACGGATAGCGACAGCCGGGATAAAGCTGCTAAGGCCCACCTGTAATTTGTGGTTTTATTTTTCCTTTCGCCTTCTGTTTTCAAAATTAGTTTGAGCAACTTCGCGGTACACCCGCAGTTAATCAATTTACCAGCTTTAGTATTCATGTAGTGCTGTCTATCGCTATTAAAAGCTACTAAAAACCAAAAGGGCCAAAATGGCCGAATGGCCTCCTCTACTTTGTCAACTTTCTTTGCCCGTTCTTATCTTCTTATGAGGAGCCTAAACAGTGGTATCAGGGGGAAGAGGTCCCACGGATCAGTAGGCCGACAAATCAGTCTCCTCTGAGGGAATCTGGGACTGACTGGTGGAGCCTGGGAGGATTGTTAAACCTGAGGACCCTGGCGCACCATATAGCAGAATTTCCCCGCAATCTCCATACGTTTTAGGGCGTTAGAAGGTTGCGATCTCCCTCTTAGGGGTGAAGGTAACGATCTCCTTTCCTCGGTAGAAGTCACGTTCTCACTCTCCTCTGTAGCGGTCAAGCATCGTAGTCACACTATGATCCAACGCTGTGTTCTCATCAAGAGGGCGAAGTAGCCTGCCGCTTTCGGACGACTAAAGCATGAGGTGTCGTACTGAGCATGTACTCGACAAGTAGGTTCGGGGACGGCTTTCTGCGTCTCGCAGTCGTCGGGTTCTTTCTCTTAGGAGTCCAGGTGTCAGTGCAACGATCAGAACAGCGACGGACGATAAGGGTAGAGGTGGTCGTCTCCCTTTCCTTAAAGCACGACAAAAGTGTTTCTGCTGGGAGTGCTCCTCTCCTCGTCACGACGGCGGTGTCTCAGGTCGTGATGCCAAGGGAGTTTCGTGTCGTGTTTGTGTTCAAAGTGAAACAAACTCTAATTTCACTTTCACCCGTAGTAAGGGGCTCCTATCTCCTCTGATCGACGATAGAGCGGAGGTGGCTGTTCTCGTTCTCTGGTGGAACCGACCATCTTGAAAACGACGACCTTCTATGACACTGGTTGCTGCTGGAGATTCTGTGACTCAGACGGACCGATGTTACTGCCTCCAAGAAGGAGGGAGGTCAGTCGAGAATAACGACCCAATGCAGCCAATCTGTTGCTGAGGTTACCTCGGCCAGACGAGCTCCTGATGCACAGCTGTTTGGGTGGGAGGAGGACCTTTGGTCCATTGCTGCTCCTGGGTCAGTGAAAGGGGGAGGTGGCCTTTACGCCCCGTGTGCTGCGCACAAGGGTGGGATGCATGTGTGGCGGGACCTGCCCCTTTGTTTATTATTGTTATTCGTATTTGATTTATGTGCAAATCCTCAACATTCTAGGAGCCTACCAAAAACACATCATCAGCACTGTGTCTTATAGGGAAGTTTGCTATCTCCTTCAAACGATTAAGAGGAAGCGTTGTGCGTGGCCGAATTACCGTGCACTCTATGCTTAATGAAGATGAGATGCAAATGCATCCACTGTCAGTCCCAGTGAGGTCAGGGTATAAGGTCCCTATTATGATAGCTATACTCCTGCTGTGGGGGCTACTTTAGATTATATGCTAATGCCCACATTCTAGGAGCCTAGAAAGACGTCACCAAACCACGTGTGACTTTGGTTGCATGCTTGAGAGCTTTTAACTGTTCCTTGAAAACGACCTAAAAGCCAGTTGTTGTGTCCGAACCCCATGCTGTATGAACTTTTGGAAATAATATGCAAATACTCACATTCTAGGAGCTGATAGTTTATGTACTGTGACTTTTGACATTGGTGGCATGTCAGGAGCTTTCTATCACCTTGAAAACACTAAGGGCCTGTTTTGGTTCCCAATGCTATGAGGACGGGGGACGATACTCCTGTAGAACCCTTCTACTATCACATCTTACCAAGTGTCACCATCACGTAGATACTGGTTGTGTGCAGTGGTAGTTTTTTTTTAATCTCCTTTAGACCATGAACGCCAAAAATTAGTGTGCATTTCGTACTTGAGGTATGGGACACATAAACCCTCTACTACGTTCCTACAAAATACTTCTCCATGGATGTTTTATGCTGGTTTTGTGCTTGGACTACGACCAAAACACGAACCTTCAAAAAAAATATATAGGGACTTGTTGTTCCAACATGGAACAACAACCAGCTTCTAGGAGATTTTATGAAGATGCCTCTATTCTACGAACGTTACTAAGCATAAGTCCCGTGTGACACTGGTGTGCTGGATTACGTACTTTACCTCCACAAAGGATTAAGGCCCTGTTGTGTGGTCGCTGAAATGCCACTTTCCTAATTGGGGACATCTTGGAGATAATATGCAAATGTAATTCCAGGAACCTACCATTAACGTATCACAGGTTAAGGTTTGATGCTGGTAGCGTAGTTTGGGAGCTTTTTCACCTTCTCGCGTGACTGTGGTTGAGTGCAGTGGTCGTTACGCACGTGACCCAGCACGTACGTGACCATCACAAGTGACTGGTGGCGGGCTGGATATTCCCCATCACGCATTAAGCTGGTTGCATTCTCCAGGAGTCAACCTCATGCATGACTCTGGGCGAGTGCTCGATCGTCACCATCAACTATGACACTGGTTGCGTGTTCGGGGCATCACCGTCATATGAGACGCTGGTTGCGTGCTCGGGGAATCACCATCATGAGTGACTGTTTTCGTACTCTTGGAGTCACCGTCACCGTTGCACACCGTCACTCCTGTTTGCGTGCTCGGGGAGTCAACATTCACGCGCAACGCTATTTGCGTATTAGATCGTTACCGTCTTGCTGGGTGCGTCGTCGGGGCGTCACCGTAATAATTGTTTCACTCTTAGCATGCTCTGTGCATTGCCGTCACGTGTGACTGCTTGCGGTCTGGATGGACAACCTCACCTGTAACACTATTTTAGTACTCTTGGGAGTCACCGTCTCACGTGACTCTGATTGCGTGTTCTGGTATTCAGTTTCTCGTGTGACGCTGATTTCATGTTTGGGCAGTGGTTGTTTGCATTGTGAGGTAGTTATGCTGATGGCATGTTCGGGGCGATACCGTCACGCGTGAAGCTGGTTGCATGCTTGGGACTTCAACATCATGCGTGATGCTGATTACGTAAATGGGATGTCAACGTCACACCTGATGCTGTTTGCATGCTCTGAGAGTTACCATCACGAGAAATGCTATTTGCATGCTAGATAGGCACCATCATGCTGGGTGCATAGTTGCCTCTTTACCGACTCTTTGTCGGCCAAGCACCGTCACGTGTGTCTATCTTTCCTTGCTCGGTGTGTCACCGTCACGCTGATTGCGTGTGTGGGCTCGTCGATCTTCAACGTCACGTGTTATGAGTAACACACGTGCTCCAGGAGTAAACATCAAGTGTAACGCACGAACCGTGCAATGGGGCGTTACCTTTACATGAGTCACTGAGAGACATGCAAAGTTCAACACTGCATTGCCTATCCATGCGTGACGTCACTGACTATTCAGGATGTTTTATATCTACTTAAAAGATATGGGAATTTGTTGTGGTGGAACAAATGTGATTTACTGCAGGGGTCCCCTGGGAGATATGTTTCAAATGTATCCACGAAATCGTGTTACCAACTGAGTGACTCACTTGCTGAATTTTCTTCTCAGGGAAATTAATTCAAGACGTCACCAGTTTACAGTATATCTCTGCATCTTCTCAAACGTTCATATGCTTCCGCTGCATTTTTTTTCTTCAAATTAACATGTTCCAGTTTTGCTCATTGTAAGCACTCTGTGCCAAAATGACTTCTATTCAGCCTATTGTTTTCTTGGTTCAGTGCTACGCTTTCTTCCAAAGTGCTGAATGATTAATCTTCCCACACAATAATTTTTCTGTCAAGAAAAAAATTCTTTCAGAATAAATTATCTGACTTTAGACTGCGTGCGTAATCATTTTTTTTATTATTATTGTTAAAAAAAAAAAAGTGAATTATTCTTTCATTCAAAATTCGAGGAGGACTGTCAAGCAGAACCCCGTGAGGACCAGTAATAACGTTAAAGCCTCCTGTCCAGAAGGACACCTACGATCAACCTTACTTTCACGTATTTTAAAACGTATTCAAAAATCAATTGGCTAAATATATAACTTTTCTCGACCTGTATACAGGTGGTCTGCAGTATTGAAAGTTAAACCTACTTACAGTTAAACTCTGCTGTTATAAAAATGCTAATTTGTTACCGTCAATTGATGCTAGGAATCTTGTACTTGAATTACTGATATAAGAATCAACCACATACAGTGATCAAAACCACTGGGACAAAATCATTCCTATACTAACCATGCTAAAATAATCTGATTGTCAGAATCAAGCAATCCGCTTATAAGAATAATTTCGGGGCAAACTGACTACATGTAATACGATACTGAATCAAGTGTAATGACGTGTACAACCAATAAACTAGTCACCCTTACGAGATGATCGCTTCTCAAGTATACTGTAGTAAAATAGGATTCTGCAGCCTTGAGTAAACATAATCGTGATCATATAACAAGCTACTTACCCATGAGTTGTTTTGATTGTTTTGATGTATTGTCCTCAGCGATTAAGCAGCATTGACATTTGTATACTGTATTTAAACTGCTGCTGCGCAGAAGCGCGCTTTTGCTAACTGTAATCATATCGGTCCACTTATAAGAATCAACTCATCCGGGACGGATGTGATTCTTATAAACTGAGTGCACTATATAAGTTACATTACACTGTAGACAAGCGGGGTTGGGGTCAGTTGGTTTTTCCTATTTGGAATAGATTTTAAAAAGGAATTGGAATTGAAGTCCGAAAGGAGTCATAAATGTTTTTTTTCAAGCATTACATTTAAAGAAAATGTAAATATTAAAAAAAAAAAAAAAACTCTGCAGATGGATATAAAATTAGAAAACAAAAAAACACCTGTGTGCCAGCCCTGCAGTTTTAAGATTTGTAGAGAAACCATTTTCTAAATAAAAAACTATATTTTCTTTTAAAAGGACACTCCCGCGAAGCTACAGCCAAGGAGTTACTGCAGCTCTCTTTTATGGCAGTACAATAAAATTACAAAAGCGCTCATATTCCACTGCTTGTCGTCTCCCTCAGAGATTAATACCTTGAGCTGCTGGATCTTACCATCTGGAATGTATATTTCTATGCGCATAAAAATGTCACTGAAACTCACAAGAAGACTATCATGTAAAAGCTGTCCCTAGGACTCCCCTTTTCAGGAATAACGATTTAAATCCCCAATGTGCAGCAGAATTTAAACAATACACTTGCCAATTTTACATACACCAGCAGGTTTCATGCATTGATTATATTATCTAAGACCCAATTATCTTCTATGGTATTAACCCTAAAGCCTGCCATGCCCTATTCTATTACAGCATGTAATTCAGTACAACGGGAAGTGGTACAAGTAAAACTGTTATTAATCAAAGATATGCATGAAAATATAAGTAGGGTGTAATTCAGAATCCATATTCTGATTAAGGTGGCGATACTGGACTGTAACATTTAGACTATACAGCTCAGCACCACTTCTATACTACTCTGAAAAAGAATCCATCGTATACAATGTAGAATTTAGGACTGGAGTATTCTGCATGGCCTTGCAGCAAACACAGAATTCGTTCTAAATTTGTAAGTATTACAGTTGAACAATTAGTGTGAGTAATGTAAGAATAGCATCCGAATTTCAACTTTAGCTATAAATCAGATTTCAATGGTCTTACTATCAACCTCCCAATGCAGAGTTACTCTTATGCTTCCAGCTATTGCAAACATATGATGGTGATGACATGTTTTTCCATAAAACAGTATCACAACGAGCACTGCAAAACATAATGCCACATTTAATTAATTAATATTCAAGAATCACTTACAGTCCAATCAGCCAGTGTTAGCTATTGTTGAGAATAATGAGAAAAAAAGCCTGGAAAAAGTAGAAGCTAGATGTCATTACTATGTTTTGAATAATGGATAGAAAGTATGGAAATCAGCCAGTTGCATTTTCATTTTCTATTCTAATCCACTCTTCTCTATGCCCATTACTTCAAACTCTGAATCATGAGGTCTCAACATTAACACCACAGAAAACGTGACCAAGCCTTGAGCACAATCAAGGTCTGGGGTCTCTATGAAAGAATACACTCAAGGAACGTGCTGGTTTCCAAACAGTAACTAAGCCACTCTGTTGGGAATTTTTTGGTTTGAGTACGTCTGGTGAAGACAGTCTATTTACCTGCCAGCACACCACAGACTGCAAATACAACAGGTATGAGGACTCCCTAATGCTGCATTAAGGTGGCGTCAATTGGGACACTAATAGCTGCTGCAAGTGGAGTGAATCTGCAGTGTGGTGGCAAGATAAACAGGCTTTACCCGATTCATGTTGAGAATATGATTCATGTGGAAAATCTACAGAAGCTTGCAAGGAAGAGATAAATGTTTTCTTCCAACATCCTTACAGAAGACAGCAATGGTCACTGATGAGCTGGGAAACGACACTCCTGAAGCTAGCTGGTGTAAATAGACAGGGGTACGCACATCTGCTGAGCAAATTAGCTTTTAAATTCCCTTAGGAATTAGCAATTATACAGTAAATGGCAGCTTATTGTTCACACAGAGATCACATAGAGACTCCATTGTATATCCCAACGTGCTTCTGGCAACCTGCATGAAAATGCCCTGGAGCTCAACTGAGAGCTGTCAGTCGGTTTGCTTTTAAATAACTAAATAAGTAGACTTAATTTACATCACCTAGAAGGAGCACCCGATAATGGAATAACATTTCTTTACCACAGTAAAGGTGACCTTGGCGTGCCAATTTGAACAAGCTGCGTCGATAGCCCTTTAGTTCACTGGGGTTGCAGGCTTACTGTCCTGGAAGATGTTTTGTTTGAAATCTAAAGGTTTTCAGAAGAGAGCCTGCAAGCAGGTGTACCACAGCGTGCGATTCAAGCATGTACTCATTTACAGAGATAACGCTTGCTTTTTTAAATCAGCCATAACCGTTGCAACATTCGAAGACGTTGAAAAAAAGACTTTGAGCCTAAAAGTTTGTCATTTAACTTCTTACATCTGATTATTGTAAAATTATGTTTCTTTAGTATTTCTATTTAATGCACAAGAACACCCATCGCATTTATTTTCGAACTTCATTTAGATGTTAAGGTTTTAATGCCCATGTGCATACTCATCAGTACCATTCCCTCTGCAATTGACCCTGTCCAGCATAGAGAGTGCTGGCATGCTCACTAATGGAAGAGTGGAGCTGTACAGTTATACAAACTTAGGAGTACAATGTTCAATTACACAATGATTAGGAGAGCAGTGAAGCCATGCCTTCAAAGACAGGGCACCAAAGTCAAGCCTACTGTTAGTAATGTATTAGTCATTGACAAAAGTTTGTATTTTTTCCATCACTATTAATAAATACATGATCACACTTGATCTTGAGCTTACAGCTATAGTGATCAATGGATACAGTTTGGAAGATATATAGAGAAAGTTCCTGCAAATTCAAAGAAAAAATGTATGTTATGCTACTCAATTACCATTGCAAAGATGTTTCAGTAAGGGTTTTGCCAATAACTTAATTGTAAAAGAAATACATTCAAACTTTAAAGTTCTGTATTATTCATCACTTTAATAACTATGTTCTCATATTAAAATTCATATTAACATACTGTAGCTAAGGAAGCACAGACTGAACTGCAGAAATAATTTAAATTATAATAAAAAAATACAAATAAAATATACATACATTAGGTATGGTAAAGATTAATATTGTGTTTCTTAATGGAAATTAATTTATGTATCTTGTATATATATATATTATATATATATATATATATATATATATATATATATATATATATATATAATATAATCATATATATATAATTTAGCAAATGTAAAACATTGACTATATAATGTTTTTTATTTATTTATTTATTTATATTTTTTTTAAAGATTGTTATTAATTCTATATTTGGGCATTCATTCAAGTTCAGTTCATCGTATACTGGCATTACCCTTCTGAGATTGTTCAAGGTTATTTTGACTCAAGTTTTACCGTGATTTCAATGTAAAATGATCAAGCAGTTGTTTTTTTTCTGTGAATCTCAACTACTCTTAGCATCTAGAAGGGTATTTGTTTAATATCAAAGACCCTTTTCTTGATTAACTTCCTGCACATAATGTGAATGAAAACTGCTTCTAGCCAGACTACTGCTAAAAGCAGCTCCCAGTACTTGTGGTGCAATCTGGTATTTTTAAACAGATGATAAGTAACTGTATTTCCAAATGCCCCATGGAAAAAAAAAACAGACTTCAGTTAGATCTTGCTGGCAGAATACTAATCTACTGCTGTCGGTATTGAATCTCAGTAACAAATGAAACGCCTGGTTCCTGTAGGAATGGGTTGGCATTCATTTTAGCTAATCTAATCATGTCTGCTGCAGTCTGGGAGCTTGCCCCCCCCCCAACCCCCCCAGGGCTCCCAATCCACCCCGGCAATGCCTAGTTTCTCTTTGTTTTATTTAATCACAATAAGCAGTGAGCTGTGAGTGTGTTACTTATTTCCTGCTGTAGGCATGGTCTTTGTACTAGCTCATTACGTTTAATACAAAGTAAACTCTTTTAATTTACTTCTTCTCTTAACAATCCACCCTGGGGATTTTCATTACCCTCTGGGGGGCAAAAAATAGAACAGAGCGCAAAACAAAAAGCAGCAGATGCTGAAAGATGGACATGGAAAAACAAAAAGAACATGCAAATCATTTTGAATGTCTTCTTTAAGAGCAAAGTCTCCTTGTGACGATTTGGAAGCAGCTGCAAGTTTTTTTCTGAAATGGAATAAAGTTCTCAAACACAATAAAATTGATTCCCGCCTGTAACGGGGAGGGGGAGGGGGGGGGGTGGTGGTTACCTGCGTGGGTCGTCACTGAATAATAATGAGTTAGACACAGAACAGGTGTGCAGATTTAATACAACCCAAGTGCTGCCACTAGGGTACCAGCAATGATAGTCCTAGTGTCAGATTTAATAAAGAAAATAAAGCTAAAAATAAAAGTTTGCCACACAAGGCAAGCGTTAGCCTCATTAAAAGAGATGTCCCGCTCCAGGAACCTACTACACTACAAACCCCTCTCTATACTGGTTGGGATCAACATCCCCTAAACTAACCTACTGCTGTTGCTCCCGAATTCCCGGCATCCCAGCGACTCCTGGTCTGGGACGGTCCTGGTTGGGCGACGCCTTCACAGGGACTGTCTTGCAGTTGATTTGAGTGTTACGGACAGATAACGACTTTCTAAACTAAGTTAAAAAAAAAAAAAAAAACCTTAAACAGTATGGGGGTAGCAGACCATTAAATAAATATGAAAACAATGACAGCTCAGATTGCACAGACTGGTGCTCCGCTAGGTGTAAAAGTGTAATTGGATTTACACTTGCACAGAGCCCATCCCATCATGCTTTGCAGCCTAATTACCCATTATACATTAGCTACTGCCTAGAGGGTGAACAACCTTCCCTGTCATCAATACTAAACCAGCTAGCATTCAATGTGTTTACTGCGCAAGCCTTCAATATCACGCAGCAGACGGCATTCAACACCCACCACTATACCAGACAAGGTAAAACTGCACTCTCTGTGAGCAGAGGGAGGGCAAAGCAGTGCTGTCTTAGCCACACACTCAATGGTGTTTAATGAAAGTGTTGAAGGAAGAATTACCCAAAGCCAGTTTGCTCAGTCATCCTCCAGGTCATTAATCACTGGAGTGTGGATGCTGTTTCTGGAAGAGAACTTGCACCCTCTATGCAGAAGCATCATTTCACGATTAGACGATTGCTATTCACCATTCAAAAGCTTAGTTTTGTTCAGTTTTTAACCCTTTACGTGTTTCTGGCCTGATATGAGAATGAACATAAGGTCCTTTATTTAAGGTAAATATGAAATAACACTTTCAAATGCTTTTATTTCCTATACATGTATTGGAAAGCCACATCGGCATTTTAATTTTTGGAATTATTCCAGAGATGTCTTTCTAAACAAGGAAACTATTCTTTCCGTCAGCTATGCCCATAATCTTTCAGTCTATCTATCTAGATGTAACAATATTGAAATCTGACTTTACAGTACCCTTTTTTTCAAGGTGTCCTCCCTGTGCTTCACAAACAGACCTTATATACCGATCACTTCTTCTTCGTGTAAAACGTCAGTGAGCAGGGGAGGGGACAGGAGAATAAGCAGAGTGCTGCAATCTTGTCCTGCATACTCCAACTGCTATATATTGTTTTCGTACGTTTGATTATTGTAAAATTATAATGACACGATTTTACAGTACTTTATCAAATGAAACATATTTGAAAAAATACGATTTTATAATACTTGAAGTTGAAAAGAATAGTTATTAGAAATTAGAGGAACATAATTACAATCCTAACATTGGTCGAACTTATTGAACCAAAGGGTAATTCAAAAGTGTCATCAAATTTAGACAAACCATTCCCAGTTCATTAGAAAAGCCAATGAGATGTCATTACTATAAAAAAAAATAGAGTCAGTATGCTATTCCACTGACTGGAGAGAGTCCAGAGGGAGTATAGATTCTCATTTTCCAACATTATTTTACGATTCTACTGGCTAACCAACCAGAACAAGAATTCAACAAGACATAGTCCCCCTGACAACTTATAGAACAGTTTTTACTGTTGTCATTAAAAGCGTATAAATGGAACCCTTCACACAATACCCCTTGACATTTACTTTGATGGGATTTTGCTTATGGAACAGATCCAAAACAAAATACACTACACAGCATGTAACCTTGCAAAGTTTTCACTTTCGGGATGTCTTTATGAATGTGCTTGATGGTAAACAAGCCAATACACCTTGAAAGTGTTAACCCACTAGTGCCAGTGTGTCTACAGATTGCATAATCCTATGATAGGCTCTTGTCTGAAAAGGATGCTATTTTTAAAATATGGATGGATGTGCATTTTATCTTTGCATGGCTTTTAAATATCAATGCCTTGTACTCGTTTGGGGCAGCTTTAGTGCATGCAGCACTGAAACCAACCCTGCTGCTGACACAAAGTACAGGAAAAAAAGAGAGAGAAAACAACCAAAAGGATGAATCTCTGTCGTTCCTGTGGTTGAACTTGAACAATCCCGAGGAATCTGTCTTTCATGTTCCGAGTCATTTCTGTTTTTATCCCAGTTGATTTCTGTTCACATTTCTCTCATTTGTTACGCACGGTCCACTTCATTTGTTAGAAACAGCACAACTGTTTACAGCATCTATCGTGAGCAGCCTGGAAACAGCAGGCACCCTACTGTATTACAATCACTGGCTACTTTATTAGGGTATGGGTCCTTTAATTCCCATGTTGCTGATCAAGTCACGCAAACAATGAGATACGTCACAAGAACCTCAGACAAGAAGACCCAGACTACAGTGATGATGTCGGTGGGACAAGTGTCTACCACAGGTCTTCACCTTATCGTTCACGGAGGTGTTCAGTCCGGCCATATGAAGCCCACTTTATTTATTTTTTTTTTTCCCCCTAATGTTTTATTATACCGTAATGAAAATAAAAATGGGAAGAAGTGGCAGGAGAGAGCAGCAATAGCAGCAGCAGGAGGTGCAGCAACAGCAGCGCGGGGCCGGTCACAGGTCCCATCACATCTCTACTATGCCGGATGTTTGCTTCACCTGTCTGGATGAGGAAGGGCAGTGCTTCCTGTGTGGCGAGGTCAGGTACCATCCACTCATCCATAGCCACGCATGGCAGGAGATGGAGGAGCCTGAGCATATGGCATCAGGGGGAAGAGGTCCCACTGGCTTAGAGACTGACAAATTCACTCTTTTCTGAGGGAATCTGGGACTGGCTGGTGGAGCCTGGGAGGATTGCCAAAGAGGCTACCTGGCTGCACATATGGTAGGGATCCCACTGTCTCCAGTTGAAATGGGAAAAGCCCTGCTGCTGCCATCTCCAGTGCAAGAGTGAGAGGAGCCATTGCCATCTCCAGCATCAGAGTGAGATGAGCCACTGTGTGGTCTCTAGCATCAGAGAGAGAAAGCCTGCTGGTTTCACCTCCACAGCATGAGGGGCAGGAGCACGAACATCCAAGCCCAAGAGGGAGGACGGCCGAGCGTCACAAGCCCAAAAAAAGGAAGTCCCAAGATCCACAGCCCAAGACAGAGAACAGCGAGGAAAAGTGCCTGCTGTTCCCATCTAAACCAGCAGAGGGAGAATGCCTGCTGGTTTCACTTCCCCCACCCTCACGAGGAGAGGAGCAGGAGCTGCCACCACAGAGCCAGCACTACTTTCCCTGCACAGCACAACCACAAGCACCACTTTCCTGAGATTAAAGGGAAAGCTGCATCAGTCCCTGAGGATAGAGGGAGACTAGCTGCTGCTCTCGCCTCCACCGCCAATGGAGGAGGTCAGGAGACCACCTTCCCCGGTAGAACTTTCGCTGCTGGAGATACTGTGACCAGAGCCCCGGAAGAGGGAGCTGCTGGCTACAAGAAGGAGGGAGTTCAGGAGAGCACTCCCTAAGCAGCCATTCGGCTGCTGAGATTACCTCGGCCAGAGGACCCTGGCCACTACAGCTATTGGGGTGGGAGGAGGACCTCCCCCCCATGGCCTCTAACTTTGATCCATTGCTGCTCCTGTCCTGGGCTGGGAGGTGGTCTTTAAGGCCCTGTGTGCTGCACACAAGGGTGGGGGGAATGTGTGGTGGAGTGTCCCGCCTGTTTGTTTATTATTGTTTTGCACTTTGAATTCATGTGCAAATGCCCACATTCTAGGAACCTGCCAAACATGTCACCATCACGTATGACTTTGGTTAAGATTCTTGGACGGTTTGTACAGTAGTTGTGCACACTGAAACCAATTTACGTTAACGGGTGTAAGACCCTCGGACGTAAATGCGTCACCCTCATGTGAGAAGTTGGTGGCATTCCAGGAAATGAGTAAGGGCCCTATAATGGTGGTTGAATGCCATGCCATGGGGGCATTGGAGAGAAATTATGCAAATGCTGACATTGGAGGAGCTTACCAAACATCTTACCATTGTGAGTGATGTTAGTTGCCTGCTCAGGAGCTTTCATATCTCCTTGAAATGACTAAGGGCCCTGTTGTGGTGGCCGAATGCCTCGCTTTGGGCAGATGTTATGCAAATGTTCACATTCTAGGAGCCTATAAAACATGTAACTGTTATGAGTGACATTGTTTGCATGTTCAGGAGCTTTTATATCTCTTAAAATGACTAAGGGCCATGTTCTGGTGGCCAAATGCTGTGCCACGGGGGCTTCGGGAAGAACATATGCTAATGGCTGCATTCTAGGAGCCTACTAAATGTGTCAGCATCACGTGTGATATTGGCTGTGTGCTCAGGAGCTTTTATATCTCCTGGAAACCACTCACTAAGGTCCCTGTTGTGGTGGCCAAACGCCATACGCTTCAGGGGGATGATATGCAAATGCCCACATACTAGGCGCCTACCAAAATCATCACCATCACTTGTGACGCTGGTGTTGTGCTCGGGAGCTTTTATTTCTCCTTGAACCGACTAAGGGCCCTGTTGTGGTAACTGAACCAGGGGGTTATGGGAGATGATATGAAAATGCCCACATTGTAGGAGCCTAACAAACTTGTCACCACCAAATGTTCTCAGGAGCTTTTATATCTCCACAACAGGGTCCTTAGTCATTTAAACGAGATATCAATCTACTCAGCACTAAACCAGCATTAAAATTGACAGTCGCTCATTAGATAGGCACATGTAATGTTAAAATTTGCATATCTCCCAGAAGCCCCCATGGTGTGGCGTTCGTCCACCACAACAGGACACTTATTTGTTTAAAGTAGATTATAAAAGCTCCTGAGAACTCAACCAACATTACAAGTGAAAGTAATGCATTGGATAGGCAGATGTAATGTGGAAATTTGCATGTCTCCAAGAAAGCCCCTGTGTCATTGTGTTCGCCCACCACAACAGGACACTTAGTTGTTTAAAGGAGATATAAAAGCTCCTGCACACTCAACCAATATTACAAGTGACAGAAGCATTGGCTACTGGCATGTATTGTTGAATCCCATACCTCCCAGAACCCCATGCAGCGTTGCGTTCGTCAACCCCAACAAGCTCTTTCGTTGTTTAAAAGAGATATGAAAGCCCCTGAATAATCAACCAACATTTCAAATGAATGGATAAGCATATGCATTGTGGAAATTTACATATCTCCCAGAAGCCCCAGCAGTGTTTAGTTTGCCCAACACAACAGGGAACTTAGTCAATGTCACATGTTATGCTCATGCGTGTTCTGGGATTCACCTTCTGAAGTGACTCTGATTGTGTGCTTAGGGAGTCACCAACTGTGATGCTGTTTGTGTGATGGCCATCACTGGTGGTGGGTTGGATATTCCTTGTCATGCATTATGCTGGTTGCATGCTCCAGGAGTTAGCCTCACGTGTGACTCTGGGCAAGCGCCCGATTGTTGCCATCAAGTGTGATGCTGGTTGCATGCTCAGGGCATCACTGTCACATGTGACTTAAGTTTCATCCTTGGCATCATCATCACCTGTGACACTTGTGTGTTCAGAGCATCGCCATCACACATGACTCTCTTTGTGTGCTCAATCATCACCGTTGTGCTCTTTACGTGCTCAAGGTGTCACCCTCACACGTGTCTCTGTTTGCGTGCTCAGGATGTCACCCTCAGATGTGACGCTGGTTGCTTGCTGCAGGGGCTTCTAGGAGATTTGCAAATTTCCACATTGTGCAACCTTCACATGTAATGTTGGCTGACTACTCAGGAGCTTTATATCACCTTTACATAAGAACATAAGAAAGTTTACAAACGAGAGGAGGCCATTCGGCCCATCTTCCTCGTTTTGTTGTTAGTAGCTTATTGATCCCAAAATCTCATCAAGCAGCTTCTTGAAGGATCCCAGGGTGTCAGCTTCAACAACATTACTGGGGAGTTGATTCCAGACCCTCACAATTCTCTGTGTAAAAAAGTGTCTCCTATTTTCTGTTCTGAATGCCCCTTTTTCTAATCTCCATTTATGACCCGTGGTTTTTCAGGCTGAAATAGTCCCTTGGGACGATATTGTCAAAACCTTTTAGAATTTTGAATGCTTGAATTAGGTCGCCACGTAGTCTTCTTTGTTCAAGACTGAACAGATTCAATTCTTTTAGCCTGTCTGCATATGACATGCCTTTTAAGCCCGGAATAATTCTGGTCGCTCTTCTTTGCACTCTTTCTAGAGCAGCAATATCTTTTTTATAGCGAGGTGACCAGAACTGCACACAATATTCAAGATGAGGTCTTACAAGTGCATTGTACAGTTTTAACATTACTTCCCTTGATTTAAATTCAACACTTTTCACAATGTATCCGAGCATCTTGTTAGCCTTTTTTATAGCTTCCCAACATTGTCTAGATGAAGACATTTCTGAGTCAACAAAAACTCCTAGGTCTTTTTCATAGATTCCTTCTCCAATTTCAATATCTCCCATATGATATTTATAATGTACATTTTTATTTCCTGCGTGCAGTACCTTACACTTTTCTCTATTAAATGTCATTTGCCATGTGTCTGCCCAGTTCTGAATCTTGTCTAGATCATTTTGAATGACCTTTGCTGCTGCAACAGTGTTTGCCACTCCTCCTACTTTTGTGTCGTCTGCAAATTTAACAAGTTTGCTTACTATACCAGAATCTAAATCATTAATGTAGATTAGGAATAGCAGAGGACCTAATACTGATCCCTGTGGTACACCGCTGGTTACCACACTCCATTCTGAGGTTTTTCCTCTAATCAGTACTTTCTGTTTTCTACATGTTAACCACTCCCTAATCCATGTACATGTGTTTCCTTGAATCCCAACTGCGTTCAGTTTGAGAATTAATCTTTTGTGCGGGACTTTGTCAAAAGCTTTCTGGAAATCTAAATAAACCATGTCATATGCTTTGCAATTATTCATTAACGATGTTGCATCCTCAAAAAAAATCAAGCAAGTTCGCTAGACATGATCACCCTTTTCTAAAAACATGTTGACTGTCTCCCAGAACCCTGTTACCATATAGGTAATTTTCCATTTTGGATCTAATTATAGTTTCCATAAGTTTGCATATAATAGAAGTCAGGCTTACTGGTCTGTAGTTACCTGGTTCAGTTTTGTTTCCTTTTTGTGGATCGGTATTACGTTTGCAATTTTCCAGTCTGTCGGTACCACCCCTGTGTCAAGAGACTGCTGCATGATCTTGGTTAGCGGTTTGTAAATTACTTCTTTCATTTCTTTGAGTACTACTGGGACGATCGCATCTGGCCCAGGGGATTTGTTTATTTTAAGAGCTCCTAGTCCTTTTAACACCTCTGCCTCAGTTATGCTAAAGTTATTTAAAACTGGATAGGAACTGGATGACATGTGGGGCATGTTGTCAGTATCTTCCTTTGTAAAAACTTGTGAAAAGTAATCATTTAATATATTTGCTATTTTTTTTTAATCCTCTGCGATTTTGCCATTTGTATCTCTTAAACATTTAATCTCCTCTTTGAATGTTCCTCTTGCTGTTGTAATATTGGAAAAACATTTTGGAATTGGTTTTAGCTCCCTTAGCAATGTTCATTTCTATTTCTCTCTTGGCTTTTCTGACTTCCTTTTTTTTGACTTGCGTTTGCAGTTCTGTGTACTCTTTCTGCGTACTTTCTTTTTGGTCCTTTTATAATGCTCTGTAAAGTGCCCTTTTTCGCTGAATATTTTTTTTTAATTGATTATTAATTAAAAATGAATCTGTTGTCTTTTGTCTGTTAGTCTCTGTTTCATAAATTCATAGTTTGCTTTTGTAAAATTGTAAACCTTAGCTTTAGTCATTACTTTTGGGGTTTTAAAAAACACTTCAAATGAGACCATGTTGTGGTCTGAGTTTGCCAGTGGTTATCTGACCTCTGTTTTAGTTATTCTGTCTTCGTTATTTGAAAAGACTAAATCAAGGCATGCCTCCCCTCTAGTTGGTGCCTTGACAAATTGTGTTAGGAAGCAGTCATTTGTCATTTCCACCATTTCAATTTCATCCTTCTTGCTACCCACTGGGTTTTCCCATTTTATATGGGGGAAGTTGAAATCCCCCATTAGTATGGTTTCTCCTTTGCTACACGCATTTCTAATGTCATTGTATAACAGATTATTTTGCTCACCGTCTGAATCTTGCGGTCTATAGCAAGATCCTATTATTATGATGCCCTTTGAATTTTTGTTCGTTATTCTGACCCATATTGATTCGGCTTTATTTCCTTTGTCCAGGTTTAACACCTGGGCTTCAAGACTGTTTCTTATGTATAGCGCTACCCCTCCTCCTCTTCTGTCCTGCCTGTCTTTCCTATACAGTGTATATCCACAAATTTTATATTCGTCCCCATCACTCTCAGACAACCAAGTTTCTGTAACACCTATCACATCATAGTTACTTGTTAGTGCAGTAGCTTCAAGTTCTAGAATTTTGTTTCTGATACTTCTAGCATTTAGATAAATACATTTAATGGTTGTCTTACCTGAGTTCTTCCTCTTTTGATGCTCTCCCTTCTGTTTTTTTGTTGATTTCTCCCCCCCTTCCTTTCTAGTTTAAATGCTTCTGAACCTGCTCGAGGATCTTTTCTCCAAGTAGACTGGTTCCCTTGTTATTTAAGTGCAGTCCATCCCGTCTATACAGATAGTCCTCGTTGTAGAATGTGGTCCAATGATCAAGATAGGTGAAGCCTTCCCGTGTGCACCACGTCTTCAGCCATGCGTTTTGATTAATTATTTCCAGCTGTCCATATGGTCCTTTGCAAGGTGCGGGTAGTATACCAAAAAATACCACAGTTTTGGTTTTCTCTTTTAATTTCCTTCCTAACTCTCTGAATTTGTTTTGCAAGGATTTTGTTCTGTCTCTTCCAATGTTGTCTGTACCGATGTGGACGACTACTACCGGGTCATCTCTTGTTTGTTCTAGGAGCCTGTCCACGTTCTCAGTGATGTGCTTGACCGAGGCTCCCGGAAGGCAGCACACTGTTGTAGTAAGGGGGTCCAAACTTCGAATTGAACTTGCTGTGTTTTTCAATATGTAGTCCCCAACAATCATGACCTCCCTTCTTTTTGCTGTCTGGTCACCACTGTCAATAGGGTCCTGGATGTTGTTCCTTTCATTCTCTTTTTGTTGGTTCTGCTCATCAAAATTCTGAAGTTAATCAAATTTGTTGGTTGTTTTGATTTCTGGTGGTTGTGTTTGATGAAGTTTCTTTTTTTCCCTGCTTCTGCCTACCTGAACCCAGCTGTTCTGACATTCTACATCCCTGGTGGCTTTCAGTCTGTTAGGGGTGATGCAGACTTCCATGAATTGTGGGTGTGCCAGTTCCTCAAGATCCTGTTGCTGTCGCACTTCTTCCAGCTCCATTTCTAGCATACTTACTAGTTTATGCAAGTCCTGGATCGTGCGACACTTTACGCACACTTGGTTTTCTTGGTGTCACAGGTTACTGGCTTGAAGACCCTGTTGAGGATTTTTTTTTTAATTTAGTTTCTTCTGCAGCTGTCAGCCTGCTTTGTACTTTTCCACACCTGTACTTCTCCCACTTTCTGTCGCTGGGAAGATGGCCTCGTTTAACTGTGTTGTTGGCTCCTCCCCTCACCCGTGGCTCAGAATGGTGCTGAATTTGAATCAGCTGCTCTGAGTTTCAGCTTGTTTGTTATCAGAAAAAGAAAGGCTGTTTGACTTTGAGCTGCTGCTGTGTTTCCCCAATGTTCAGTGTTTTCTGATTAAAGATGCATTTTCTCCTTACTGCTTCTAAACTGCGCCGTACTTTTCCACCTCACAGGTCAGTGGGAAGACTGCTTCTTTTAACTGTCTTGCCCTATTGTTGTTGAAGAATGCAACATCGCAGTGGTTTCTGGTTGATATGCAAATTTCTTCATTACATTTGCCTATCCAATGCTTAACCTTCAATTCTAATGTTGGGTGATTACTCAAGAGCTTTTATATCTCCTTTAAATGACTATGGTTTTTTGTTGTGGGGGGTGAACGCAACACTGTGGGGTATTTGGGAAGATCTGCAAATTTCCACATTTCATTTGCCTATCCATTGCGAGACCTTCACTTGTAATGTTAGCTGACTATTTAGGAGCTTTTATATCTCTTTTAAAAGACTACGGGCCCTGCTGTGGTGGGTGATCACAATGCCGCAGTGGCTTCTGGGAGACATGCAAATTTCCATATATATATATATATATATATATATATATATATATATATATATATATATATATATATATATATATATATATTTAATTTATTTATTCAAAACAATAAAAACAATAACAAAATCCAAAAAAAAATAACAAAACAAAAACCTTATCTACAAAACAAAATCATATTCAAAACACAAATATCCTTACTCAAAAATCAAAACAGTCATCAAACTTTCTTTTGTAACAAAAACAATCACAGCAGTCTCTTTTCCTTTCTCTGCTTCCTCCACATGATCCACCTAGTCCTTCTTCTGCTCTTTCTCAGGTGATAACCCAAGCTCCTGCACTCCCGCTTCCTCTGCTGATTTCTTCTCTGCCGGCTGTCTCTGCTTCTTCCCCTTCTCAGCCACGTTCCCTTTTCCAGATGTAGTCACTGGCACTGACACCAGTTTCTTTTCTGACCTTTTTTTGCAGTCTTTTTTCGCAGTTGATGGCGTTTTCACTTCTCCTTTATCTGTTGCTCCTTTGTTAGTCTCCTCCTCCTCGCTCTCCTTCTCCTCACTGGACTCCTCCTTATTGGACTCGGGTTCAGCGTAGCCTGCAGGCCTGTTCGGACTCTTATAAAAGAAATGATTAATATCCCCACACAAATTACATTTTCTCTGTTCTTTACATTCTTTTGTATTATGTCATTTTTTATTGCAATTCCTGCATTATAAATCTTTACACTCCTCAGCCTTGTGACCCATCTCATTACGTTTTCTGCAAACCTCCAGTTGTCCAACATAATACAGATATCCTCTGTTCGGTCCAATTGAGAAAGTGGAAGGAAGATGCCCCACCCCCTCATACCCCACTTTACTGGGGCAGAACCTCGCCCACACTCTCCAAGTTCCGTTCCACATGCCAAATTCATCTAGGCATTTCTCAGGCGGCCTGACCACATTACAGTATTGTCCCAGAAAAATGGATACATCCTCCCCAGGAACAAAAGGATTGTACATATGTACATTCACCACACGCACTTCTTGAACAAAAAGTAGTTCAAAACAAATCTTTCATTCTCCTTAAAACATCGCCAAACAATCTTGCAATACTGTTCACTTTTAAACTTTATATCAAAAATTCCTCTTGCCTGGAAATCCTTTAAGCCGAACAATTTGTTGAAGTCCACCTTGAGCCTCTTCAAAATGTTGATGAGAAAATCCTTCCTTCCAATATTCTTTGTTCCTTCTTTCTTCAGCACACAAATAGACCCTGTACCAAAATTTGTATATCTGCCAAACGCCTTCTGCCAAAATTTGAATACCTGCCAAATACTGCCCTCCAAAATATTCCCAGCATATCTCCTAAAATTTGCATATCTCCCATAATATCCTCTACCAAAATTTACACATCTGCCAAATTTCTTCTGCCAAAATTTGTATACCTGCCCTACACTGCCTCCAAAATTTGCATATCTCCCATAAGTACACTGCTGCTAAATTTGCATATCTCCCATACTACCCTCTGCCGAAATTTGCATATTTGCCAAATACCGCCTGCCAAAATTTGCATACCTGCCAAATACTGTCCGTCAAAATTTGCATAACTCCTAACCCAAAATTAGCATATCTGCACAGGCTCCTAAAATTAGCATATCAGCCCTATACCCTGTTGTGAAATTTGAATATCCATTAAAACCATCTGCCAAAATTTGCATATCTCTCATGATACACTCTGCCAAAATTTGTATACCTACCAAACACTTTCCTCCAAATTTTGCATATCTAACACAATACCTGTCAATACAATTAGAATATATGACCTATACCCTGTGCAAAAATTTGCATATCTCCCATAAAACTAACCTGACAACATTTGCATATATCCCATAATACCCTCTACCAAAATTTCCTTATCTCCCTTAATACCCTCTGCAAAATTTGCATAGCTCCAATAATATCTTCAGCCAAAAATTTGCATACCTGCAAAGAAGTGTCCTCCAAAATTTGCATATCACCCATAATACACGATCCTAAAATTAGCATATATGCCTTATACCCTGTGCAAAATTGCATATCTCCCATAATACCCTGTTCCAACATTTGCATATTTGTCACAATACATCTGCCAAAATTAGCTAACCTGCCAAATGCTGTCCTCCAAAATTTGCATATCCTAAAAGTAGCATATCTGATTTGAATATCACCCTTAAAATCCTCTGCCAAGATTTGCATATCTCCTAAAATCCCCTTATAATTTAATAACCTGAGCCAAAATTTGCATATCTCCCATATTAGCCTCTGCCAAAATTTTCAAATCTGCAAAATACCATGTGCCAAAATTTGCATACCAGCCAAATACTGTCCTCCAAAATTTGCTTCTCTCCCACAATACACGCTCCTAAAATTAGCATATCTGCAATACACCATGTGCCAAAGTTTGCATATCTCCCGAAATCAACTCTTCCAAAATTTGCATATCTGCCAAATAACTTCTGCCAAAATTTACATATCTACCAAAATTAACACTCCTGAAATTAGCATATGTGCCTTATAGCATGTGCCAAAATTTGCCTATCTTCCATATTACCCAATGCCAAAATTTGCATATCTCCCATAATATCTTCTGCCAAAATTTGCATACCTACCAGATACTGTCCTCCCAAATTTGCATATCTCCCAAAATGGGCACTATTAAAATTAGCATATCTGCCTCATAGTCTGTGAAAAAAAATTGCATATGTTTGATATTAATCTCTGCCAAACTTTGCATATCTCTCATAATATCTTCTACCAAAATTTGTATATATCCTATAATACCCTCTGCCGAAATTTGCATAACTCCAATAATATCTTTTGACAAAATTTGCATACCTGCCAAATACTGTCCTCCAAAATTTGCTTCACTCCCACAATACACGCTCCTAAAATTTGCATATCTCCCATAATATACTCTGGCAAAATTTGCATACCTGTCAAATAATGTCAACCAAATTTTGAATATCTCCCACAATACACACTCCTAAAATTAGCATATCTGCCCTATACACTGTGAGAAAATTTGCATATCTTCCATAATACCCTCTGCCAAAATTTGCATATCTCCCACAATGCACAATCCTAAAATTAGCATATATGCCTATACCCTGTGCAAAATTGCATATCTCCCATAATACCCTCTTCCAATATTTGCATATTTGCCATAAAACATCTGCCAAAATTTGCTAACCTGCCAAATGCTGTCCTCCAAAATTTGCAAATCTCCCACAATACACGCTCCTAAAAGTAATATCCATAATATCCTCTGCTAAAATTTGTATATCTCCTATAATACACTCTGCCAAAATGTGAATATCTCCCATAATAACCTGTGCCAAAATTTGCATATATTCCATAATACCCTCTGCCAAATTTTGCATATCTCCCATAATATCTTCTGCAAAAATTTGCATATCTGCCAAATATGGCCATCCAAAAGGTACATACCTCGCAAATACTGTCCTCCAGTATTTGCATCTCTCCCACAATACACACTCCTAAAATTAGCGTATATGCCCTATTCCCTGAGACAAAAATTACATATCTCTTATAATACCATATGCCAAAATTTGAATATTTCACATAATACCATCTGATAAAATCTGCTTACCTGCCAAATACGGTCCTCCAAAATTTGCATATCTCCCACAATACACGCTTCTAAAATTAGCATATCTGCCTTATACCCTGTGCCAAAATTTGCATATCTCCCATAATACACTCTGCCAAAATTTGCATATCTGCCATAATATCCTCTGCCAAAATTTGCATATCTCCCATAATACCCTCTGCCAAAATTTGCATATCTCCCATAATACCCTCTGCCAAAATTTGCATATCTACCAAACTACAGTCTGCCAAAATTTGCATACCTGCCAAATACTATCCTCCAAAATTTGCATATCTCCCACAATACAGACTCCTAAAATTACCATATCCGCCCTATACACTGTGCAAAAATTTGCATATCTTCCATAATACACTCTGCCAAACTTTACATATCTCCCATAATATCTTCTGTAAAAATTTGCATATCTGCCAAATACCTTTTTCAAAATATGCCTACCTGCCAAATACTGTCCTCCAAAATTTGCATATCTCCCAAAATACATGCTCCTAAAATGAGCATATCTGCCATAAACACTGTGCCAAAATTTGCATATTTCCCATAATCACCTGTGCCAAAATTTGCATATCTCCCATACTACACTCTGCCAAAATTTGCATAACTGCCAAATACTGTCCTCCAAAATTTGTATATCTCCCAAAATACATGCTCCTAAAATGAGCATATCTGCCATAAACACTGTGCCAAAATTTGCATATCCTTCATAATATTGCTGATGAAAATTTGCAATCTCCCATACTAACAACCAAAATTTTCAAAATGGTCGAATACTATCCTCCAAAATTTGCCTATCTCTCAAAATACATGTAAACTTTAGCTTATGCCCTATACCCTTGATTTGCATATCTCCCATAATATCCTCTGCCAAAATTTGCCTACCTCTCATAATAAAATCTGAGAAAATTTGCATATCTCCCATAACACCCTCTGCCAAAATTTGCATTATCTCCCATAATCCCCTTTTTCAAAATTTGCATATTTTGCATACCTGCCAAATACTGTCCTCCAAAATTTGTATATCTCCCACAATACACGTTCCTAAAATCAGCATATCTGCCCTATACCCTGTGCCAAAATTTGCATATCTCCCATAATAAATTCCTACAAAATTTGCATAGCTCTCATAGTACCCTCTGCCAAAATTTGCATTAAGCTAATTGGAAACTAGAGTCAGGTCAGATAGACCTGAAACCTAATAGAAGGGAGATCTTATATATAAAGTGGCTTGCAAAAGTATTCAGACCCCTGACCAATTCTCTCATTTAAGAACATAAGAACATAAGAAAGTTTACAAACGAGAGGAGACCATTCGGCCCTTCTTGCTCGTTTGGTTGTTAGTAGCTTATTGATCCCAGAATCTCATCAAGCCGCTTCTTGAAGGATCCCAGAGTGTCAGCTTCAACAACATTATTGGGGAGTTGATGCCAACCCTCACGATTCTCTGTGTAAAAAAGTACTTCCTATTTTCTGTTCTGAATGCCCCTTTGTCTAATCTCCATTTGTGACCCCTGGTCCTTGTTTTTTTATTCAGGTCGAAATAGTCCCTTGGGTCAACATTGTCAATCCAATATTACAACAGCAAGAGAACATTCAAAGAGGAGATTCAATGTTTAAGAGATACAAATGGCAAAATCGTAGATGAAGAAAAAAATAGCAAATATATTAAATGATTACTTTTCACACGTTTTTACAAAGGAAGATACTGACAACATGCCCCGCATGTCATCCAGTTTTAAATAACTTTAGCATAACTGAAGCAGAAGTGTTAAAGGGACTTGGATCTCTTAAAAGAAACAATTCCCCTGGGCCGGATGAGATCCTCCCAGTAGTACTCAAAGAAATGAAAGAAGTAATTTACAAACCCGCTAACCAAGATCATGCAGCAGTCTCTTGACACAGGGCTGGTACCGACAGACTGGTAAATTGCAAACGTAATACCGATCCACAAAAAGGGAAACAAAACTGAACCAGGTAACTACAGACCAGT
The DNA here is from genome assembly GCF_017654505.1 of Polyodon spathula. Lineage (NCBI taxonomy): Eukaryota > Metazoa > Chordata > Actinopteri > Acipenseriformes > Polyodontidae > Polyodon > Polyodon spathula. The sequence continues at coordinate 218,138 of NC_054583.1, forward strand.
AAGCCTGACTTCTATCTTATGGAAATTATAATACAATCCAAAACGGAAAATTACCTATATGGTAACAGGGTCCTGGGAGACAGTCAACATGTTTTCAGGAAAGAGAGATCGTGTCTAACTAACTTGCTTGATTTTTTTGATGATGCAACATCGATAATGGATAATTGCAAAGCATATGACATGGTTTATTTAGATTTCCAGAAAGCTTTTGACAAAGTCCCGCACAAAAGATTAATTCTCAAACTGAACGCAGTTGGGATTCAAGGAAACACATGTACATGGATTAGGGAGTGGTTAACATGTAGAAAACAGAAAGTACTGATTAGAGGAAAAACCTCAGAATGTAGTGTGGTAACCAGCGTTGTACCACAGGGATCAGTATTAGGTCCTCTGCTATTCCTAATCTACATTAATGATTTAGATTCTGGTATAGTAAGCAAATTTGTTAAATTTGCAGACGACACAAAAGTAGGAGGAGTGGCAAACACTGTTGCAGCAGCAAAGGTCATTCAAAATGATCTACACAAGTGTAAGGTACTGCACGCAGGAAATAAAAATGTACATTATAAATATCATATGGGAGATACTGAAATTGGAGATGGAATCTATGAAAAAGACCTAGGAGTTTTTGTTGACTCAGAAATGTCTTCATCTAGACAATGTGGGGAAGCTATAAAAAAGGCCAACAAAATGCTCGGATATATTGTGAAAAATGTTGAATTTAAATCAAGGGAAGTAATGCTAAAACTGTACAGTGCACTAGTAAGACCTCATCTTGAATATTGTGTTCAGTTCTGGTCACCTCGCTATAAAAAAGATATTGCTGCTCTAGAAAGAGTGCAAAGAAGAGCGACCAGAATTATTCCGGGCTTAAAAGGCATGTCATATGCAAACAGGCTAAAAGAATTGAATCTGTTCAGTCTTGAACAAAGAAGACTACGTGGCGACCTAATTCAAGCATTCAAAATTCTAAAAGGTATTGACAGTGTCGACCCAAGGGACTTTTTCAGCCTGAAAAAAGAAACAAGGACCAGGGGTCACAAATGGAGTTTAGAAAAAGGGGCATTCAGAACAGAAAATAGGAGACACTTTTTTACACAGAGAATTGTGAGGGTCTGGAATCAACTCCCCAGTAATGTTGTTGAAGCCGACACCCTGGGATCCTTCAAGAAGCTGCTTGAGAGATTTTGGGATCAATAAGCTACTAACAAACAAACGAGCAAGATTGGCCGAATGGCCTCCTCGTTTGTAAACTTTCTTATGTTCTTATGTTCTTAAGTGTTTAGCCATGTATGCTTGCACTGTATTGAATAGTCATGATAGCTGGGTTCAGTTGAAAATTATCTGGTTGAACTGGGGTGTCACTGCTGGAGTTGGCTGAGCTGTAGGGACTTGTATCACAGAAGAAAAGTATTGATTTCTTTGGCCAAAGATGAACCCATAGATGTGCTGCTGCGACTATTGGGTACATTTTGAGAAGAGCTGTGAATTTTAGATGCGGTGATGGATTAATGATTTCTAGTGGACATGCACTAGAAAACCACTGGCTGTTTAAAAGGCCTCCAAATCCCTTGAATGAAGCGTCCATTAATAAAGCCAAGTGGTGCGGTGCTGAAATGAAATGTTCATAAAACAGAGAGGCTGTTCCAGTGCTGTATGAGAGCTGACCACATTTTAATGTATTTTTCAGCTTCTGATGAAATACTGATGTAGGAGTCCACGTTTTTTTGCTATTGAAGAAAGAACACGTAATTGAGATATAAATGCCCGCCCCGGTGGATAATGCTAACTGCAAAATTAAAATGACCCAGCAACGAGGACATTGCGCTTTCCCTGATTGTTTATTGATCTGGAAATTATGGATATGGGACATTTTTTTGTGTTACAACATGGAATCAAAATGGATTTAATTAGGATTTTTTGCCACTGATCAACACAAAAAAGTCCATAATGTCAAAGAGAAAAATAAAATCTACAATTTGTTCTAAATTTATTTCAAATACAAAACAAAAAATAAATGATTGCATAAGTATTCAGCCCCTTTGCTAGGACACAGCTAAATAAGCTCTGGTGCAATCAATTGTCTTTAGAAGTCACATAATTAGTTGAATGGAGTCCACCTGTGTGCGATTAAGGTGTTTCACATGATTTCAGGTGGTCCCACAGTTGGTTAGTACATTTCCTAACAAAAACTACATCATGAAGAACATTCAAATTCCGAAATAAGGTTCTTCAAAAGCACCAATCAGGGGTAGGATATAAGAACATTTCCAAAGCATTGAATAGCCCCTGGAGCACAGTAAAGAAATGGAGAGAATATTGCACAACTGTGAATCTGTCTAGAACAGGCCGTCCTCAAAAACGGAGTATCCGGGCGAGAAGGGCACTAGTCAGGAAGGAAACCAAGAGGCCTATGGCAACTCTAAAGGAGTTACAGTCTTTCACGGTTGAGCTGGGAGATGCATAAGGCAACAATAGCCCGGGTGCTTTACAAAACTGGCCTTTATGGGAGAGTGGCAAAAAGTAAGCCATTGTTGAAAAAAACTCACATCAAATCTCAGCTAGAGTTTGCCAGGAAGGCATGTGGGTGACTCTGAAAGCAAGTGGAAGAAGATTCTATGATCTGATGAGACCAAAATAGAGCTTTTTGGCATCAACGCTAAGCACTATGTTTGGCGCAAGCCTAACACCGCACATCATCCTGAGAACACCATCCTTACTGTGAATCATGGTGGTGGCAGCATCATGCTATGGGTATACTTCTCTGCGTCAGGGCCTGGAAAGCTTGTGAAGATAGATGGCAAAATGGATGCAGCAAAGTACAGAGAAATTCTGTAGTAAAACCTGCTGAAGTCTACAAGTGACCTGGGACTTGGGAGAAGATTCATCTTCCAGCAGAACAATGTCCTGGAGTGACCCGGTAAAAGCTCGGACCTCAGTCAAATTGAGAATATGTGGAAAAATTGAAAATTGCTGTTCACCAAAGGTCCCTTTCCAACTTGATGGAGCTTGAGCAATTTTGCAAAGAAGAATGGGCAAAAATTGTAGTGTCCAGATGTGCAAAGCTGGTAGAGACTTAACTGCTGCCATAGGTGCCTCTACCAAATATTGACTCCAGGGGGTGAATACTTATGCAATCAATTATTTTCTGTTTTGTATTTGTAATTAATTTAGAACAAATTGTAGATTTTATTTTTCACTTTGACTTTATGGACTTTTTTTGTGTTGATTAGTGGCAAAAACTCCTAATTAAATCCATTTTGATTCCATGTTGTAACACAATAAAATGTGGAAAAGTCCAAAGGGAGTGAATACTTTGAGAGCCACTGTATCTTCCCAGCTTATCCCAAACAGGTGGCGAGGAGAAGGATGCTTTGGCATTACTTTAAATATCTAAAATACTTATGACATGCCTTTTAAGCCCGGAATAATTCTGGTCGCTCTTCTTTGCACTCTTTCTAGAGCAGCAATATCTTTTTTATAGCGAGGTGACCAGAACTGCACACAATAACATGTGACATCGACTAATATCCCTGTTGTGGTGGGCAAACTAAACACTTCTGGGGATTCTGGGAGATATGTAAATTTCCACAATGCATATGCTTATCCATTGCTAGACATTCATTTGGAATGTTGGTTGACTACTCAGTGGCTTTGATATCTCCTTTAAATGACTAAAGATCCTGTTGTGGTTGGCGAACGCAACGCCGCATGGGCTTCTGGGAGGTATGCGATTCGACAATACATGTGAGTATCCAATGCTTCTGTCACTTGTAATGTTGGTTGAGTGCTCATGTGAGCATTTGCATATCATCGCCCTGAAGCATGTCATGTGAAGATTTAAATCTTCACATGACAACATGAAGATTTAAATCAAGGGAAGTAATGTTAAAACTGTACAATGCACTAGTAAGACCTCATCTTGAATATTGTATTCAGTTCTTGTCACCTCGCTATAAAAAAGATATTGCTGCTCTAGAAAGAGTGCAAAGAAGAGCGACCAGAATTATTCCGGGCTTAAAAGGCATGTCATATGCAAACAGGCTAAAAGAATTGAATCTGTTCAGTCTTGAACAAAGAAGACTACGTGGCGACCTAATTCAAGCATTCAAAATTCTAAAAGGTATTGACAGTGTCGACCCAAGGGACTTTTTCAGCCTGAAAAAAGAAACAAGGACCAGGGGTCACAAATGGAGTTTAGAAAAAGGGGCATTCAGAACAGAAAATAGGAGACACTTTTTTACACAGAGAATTGTGAGGGTCTGGAATCAACTCCCCAGTAATGTTGTTGAAGCCGACACCCTGGGATCCTTCAAGAAGCTGCTTGAGAGATTTTGGGATCAATAAGCTACTAACAAACAAACGAGCAAGATTGGCCGAATGGCCTCCTCGTTTGTAAACTTTCTTATGTTCTTATGTTCTTATGCTCATGCGTGTTCTGGGATTCACCTTCGCGCGTGACTCTGATTGCGTGTTCGGGGTCACTAACATGCGTGACCATCACAGATGACTGGTGGCGGGTTGGATATTCCCCGTCACGCATTATGCTGGTTTGCGTGCTCCAGGAGTCAGCCTCATGTGTGACTCTGGGGGAGTTCTCGATCGTCACCATCAAGTATGATGCTAATTGCGTTCTCGGGATGTCACCGTCAGATGTGATGCTGGTTGCCTGCTAGATCGTAACCATTAGATGTGACGCTGGTTGCGTGTTTGATCATCACGCTCTTTGTGTGTTCGTGGTTTCACCTTTACGTGTGACACTGTTTGAGTGCTCAGTTAGTCACCTTCACGGGTGACTGGCTGCGGGCTCAATCGTCACCGTCACTCTTGATGCTCTTACGTACTCGAGGAGTCACCATCACGGGTGATTGGTTGAGATCTCGGGGCGTAAATGTGGTGTTTGTTGTGTGCTCGGGGCGTCATCTTCTCCCGAGTTGGAGATTGCATTTTTGTGGACCTCCGTCACGCATCACGCTGTATCCGTCCCCGGGCAATCACCGCCACAGGTGACTTGTTTTGGGCTCTATATTCACCTTCATGCGTTATGCTGGTTGCATGCTCTGGGAGTCACCCTCACACGTGACTCTGGGCCAGTGCTTGATCATCACTATCAAGCATGAGGCTAGTTGCGTGCTCGGGACGTCACTGTCTCGCTTGACTGTTTGTGCGCTCAGGGCATCCCAGTCACACGTGACTGGTTGATGCTCGAGCATAACCGTTACGCATGACGCTATTTGCGTGTCCGTGGTGTCACATTCACGCGTGATGCTGTTTGCGTGCTCGGATAGTCACCTTCAGGGGTGACTGGCTGTGGGCTCAATCATCACTGTCATGCGTCATGCTGGTTGCATTCTCCAGGAGTCAACCTCATGCATGACTCTGGGCGAGTGCTCGATCATCACCATCAAGTATGACACTGGTTGCGTGTTCGGGGCATCACCGTCATATGAGACGCTGGTTGCGTGCTCGGGGAATCACCATCATGAGTGACTGTTTTCGTACTCTTGGAGTCACCGTGACGCTGATTGCGAACACCGTCACTCCTGTTTGCGTGCTCGGGGAGTCAACATTCACGCGCAACGCTATTTGCGTATTAGATCGTTACCGTCTTGCTGGGTGCGTCGTCGGGGCGTCACCGTAATAATTGTGTCACTCTTTGCATGCTCTGTGCATTGCCATCACGTGTGACTGCTTGCGGTCTGGATGGACAACTTCACCTGTAACACTATTTTAGTACTCTGGAGAGTCACCGTCTCACGTGACTCTGATTGCGTGTTCTGGTATTCAGTTTCTCGTGTGACGCTGATTTCATGTTTGGGCAGTGGTTGTTTGCATTGTGAGGTAGTTATGCTGATGGCATGTTCGGGGCGATACCGTCACGCGTGAAGCTGGTTGCATGCTTGGGACTTCAACATCATGCGTGATGCTGATTACGTAAATGGGATGTCAACGTCACACCTGATGCTGTTTGCATGCTCTGAGAGTTACCATCACGAGAAATGCTATTTGCATGCTAGATAGGCACCATCATGCTGGGTGCATAGTTGCCTCTTTACCGACTCTTTGTCGGCCAAGCACCGTCACGTGTGTCTATCTTTCCTTGCTCGGTGTGTCACCGTCACGCTGATTGCGTGTGTGGGTTGTCACAGTCACAGGTTGTGGGCTCGATTTTCACCGTCACGCGTTGTGTCATTGTGTGCTCCAGGAGTCAGCCTCACATGTGACTTCAGCAAGTGCTTGATAATCAACATCAAGTGGGACGCTGGTTGCGTGCTTGGGACATTACCCTCACATAAGTCGCTGTGAGATATGCAAATTTAAACACTGCATTTGCCTATCCACTGCGTGACTGTCACTTGACTACTCAGGATGTTTTATATCTCCTTTAAACGACTATGGGTGTTGTTGTGGTGGACAAATGTGATGCTGCATGCTGCAGGAGATTCTGGGAGATATGCAAATTTCCACATATGTGCTTATCCAATGCTTGACTGTCACTTGCTGGTTTTCTTCTCAGGGAGTTTTATATCTGCTTTAAATGAGTAAGGGTCCTGTTGTGGTGGGCAAACACAATGCTGCACGGGCTTATGTGAGATATGCAAATTTTCACATTACATGTTCCTATAAAATGCATGATTGTCACTTGGATGACTACTCAGGAGCTTTTATATCTCCTTTAAAGGACTAAGGGTCCTGTTGTGGTGTGTGAATGCAATGCCACAGGGGCCACTAGGAGATATACAAATTTCCTCAATTCATTGGGCTATCTATTGTGAGACCTTTAATTGTAACTTTTTGACTGCTGAGAGGTTCTATATCTCCCTTAAACAACTATGGATTATGTTGTGGTGTGTGAATGCAATGCTGTGGGGGATTCTAGGAGATAAGAAAATTTCTAAATTACATTTGCTTATCAAATGTGTGACTGTCACTTATAATGTTGGTTGACTACTCAGGACTTTTTAAATCTCCTTTAAATGACTAAGGGTCCTGTTGTGGTGGGCGAAAGCAATGCTCCGTGGGCTACTAGTTGATATCCAAAATTCCACAATGCGTTTGCCTATCCATTGCAAGACCTTCACTTGTAATGTTGGTTGACTGCTCAGGAAGTTTTATATCTCCTTTAAACGATTAAGGGTCCTGTTGTGGTGTGCTGACACAAAGCCATGGGGGCTACTGGGAGATATGCAAATTTACACATTACATGTGCTTATTCAATGTGTGACTGTCAATTGTTGGTTTTCTAGTCAGGAAGTTTTATATCTCCTTTAAACAACTAAGGGTCCATAAGAACATAAGAACATAAGAAAGATTACAAACGAGAGGAAGCCATTTGGCCCATCTTGCTCGTTTTGATGTTAGTAGCTTATTGATTCCAAAATCTCATCAAGCAGCTTCTTGAAGGATCCCAGGGTGTCAGCGTCAACAACATTACTGGGGAGTTGATTCCAGACCCTCACAATTCACTGTGTAAAAAAGTGCCTCCTACTTTCTCTTCTGAATGCCCCTTTGTCTAATCTCCATTTGTGACCCTTGGTTTTTTCAGGCTGAAAAAGGCCCATGGCTCAACACTGTCAATACCTTTTAGAATTTTGAATGCTTGAGTTCGAGGTCGTCACGTAGTCCTCTTTGTTCAAGACTGAACAGATACAAATATTTTAGCCTGTCTGCATATGACATGCCTTTAAGCCCGGAATAATTCTGGTCGCTCTTCTTTGCACTCTTTCTAGAGCAGCAATATCTTTTTTATAGCAAGTTGACCAGAACTGCACACAATATTCAAGATGAGGTCTTACTAGTGCATTGTACAGTTTTAACATTACTGCCCTTGATTTAAATTCAACACTTTTCACAATGTATCCGAGAATCTTGTTAGCCTTTTTTATAGCTTCCCAACATAACCTAGATGAAGACATTTCTGAGTAAACAAAAACTCCTAGGTCTTTTTCATAGATTGCTTCTCCAATTTCAGTATCTCCCATATGATATTTATAATGACCATTTTTAATTACTGCGTGCAGTACCTTACACTTTTCTCTATTAAATGTCATTTGCCATGTGTCTGCCCAGTTCTGAATCTTGTCTAGATCATTTTGAATGACCTTTGCTGCTACAACAGTGTTCGCCACTCCTCCTACTTTTGTGTCGTCTGCAAATTTAACAAGATTGCTTGCTATACCAGAATCTAAATCATTAATGTATATTAGGAATAGCAGAAGACCTCATATTGATCCCTGTGGTACACCACTGGTTACCACACTCCATTCTGAGGTTTTTCTTCTAATCAGTACTTTCTGTTTTCTACATGTTAACCACTCCCTAATCCATGCACATGTGTTTCCTTGAATCCCAACTGCGTTCAGTTTGAGAATTAATCTTTTGTGTGGGCTTTGTAAAAAGCTTTCTGGAAATCTAAGTAAACCATGTCATATGCTTTCCATTATCGATGTTGCGTCCTCAAAAAAATCAAGCAAGCTAGTTAGACACGATCTCCCTTTTCTAAAACCATGTTGACTGTCTCCCAGGATCCTGTTACCATATAGGTAATTTTTCATTTTGGATCTTATTATAGTTTCCATAAGTTTGCATATAATAGAAGTCAGGCTTAGTGGTCTGTAGTAACCTGGTTCAGTTTTGTTTCCTTTTTTGTGGATTGGTATTACGTTTGCAATTTTCCAGTCTGTCAGTACCACCCCTGTGTCAAGATACCGCTGCATGATCTTGGTTAGCGGTTTGTAAATTACTTCTTTCATTTCTTTGAGTACTACTGGGAGGATCTCATCCGGCCCAGGGAATTTGTTTATTTTAAGAGCTCCTAGTCTCTTTAATACCTCTGCCTCAGTTATGCTAAAGTTATTTAAAACTGGATAGGAACTGGATGACATGTGGGGCATGTTGTCAGTATCTTCCTTTGTAAAAAGTTGTGAAATGTAATCATTTAATATATTTGCTATTTTTTTCTTCACCTACGGTTTTGCCATTTGTATCTCTTAAACATGTAATCTTCTCTTTCAATGTTCTCTTGCTGTTGTAATATTTGAAAAACATTTTGGAATTGGTTTTAGCTCCCTTAGCAATGTTCATTTCTATTTCTCTCTTGGCCTTTCTAACTTCCTTTTTTGACTTGCATTTGCAGTTCCGTGTACTCTTTCTGTGTACTTTCTTTTTGGTCCTTTTTAATACTCTATAAAGTAACTTTTTTCACTGAATATTTTTTTTATTTGATCTATTAAACCATTTTGGCAATTTAGTTTTACATTTAGATTTGTCTACTTTAGGCATATATGTTTTGCGCCTCTAGTACTACATTTTTGAAGAATAACCATCCTTCTTCTGTCGGTGTTTTCTCTATTTTAATCCAATCTACTTCTGTTAGTGTCTGTTTCATACCTTCATAGTTTGCTTTTCTAAAATTGTAAACCTTAGCTTTAGTCATTACTTAAATTTAAAAAACACTTCAAATGAGGCCATGTTGTGGTCTGAGTTTGGCAGTGGTTCTCTGACCTCTGTTTTAGTTATTCTGTCTTTGTTATTTGAAAAGACTAAATCAAGGCATGCCTCCTCTCTAGTCAGTGCCTTGACAGATTGTGTTAGGAAGCAGTCATTTGTCATTTCCATCATTTCTATTTCATCCTTCACGCTACCCAGCGGGTTTTCCCATTTTATTTGGGGGAAGTTGAAATCCCCCATTAGTATGGCTTCTCCTTTACTACATACATTTCTAATGTCATTGTATAACAGATTATTGTGTTCACCATCTTAATCTGGCGGTCTATAGCATGCTCCTATTATTATGCCCTTTCAATTATTGAGCCATATTGATTCGGTTTTATTTTCTTTGTCCAGGTTTAACACCTGGGCTTCAAGACTGTTTCTTATGTATAGCTCTACCCCTCCTCCTCTTCTGTCCTGCCTGTCTTTCCTATACAGTGTATATCCACAAATATTATATTCGTCCCCATCACTCTCAGATACCTATCACATCATAGTTACTTGTTAGTACAGTAGCATCAAGTTCTAGAATTTTGTTTCTGATACTTCTAGCATTTAGTTAAATGCATTTAATGGTTGTCTTACTTGAGTTGTTGTTATTGTTTTGATGCAGTCTCCCTTCTGTTTTTTTGTTGATTTCTCCCCCTTCCTTTCTAATGCAATCCAAATTTTGGAGGACAGTATTTGGCAGGTATGAAATTTGGCAGGTATGCAGATTTTGGCAGACTGTGTATGGCAGATATGTTATTTTTTAGCAGAGTATATATTGTGGGAGATAAGCATATTGACAAAGTCCCGCACAAAAGATTAATTCTCAAACTGAACGCAGTTGGGATTCAAGGAAACACATGTACATGGATTAGGGAGTGGTCAACATGTAGAAAACAGAAAGTACTGATTAGAGGAAAAACCTCAGAATGGAGTGTGGTAACCAGCAGTGTACCACAGGGATCAGTATTAGGTCTTCTGCTATTCCTAATCTACATTATGATTTAGATTCTGGTATAGTAAGCAAACTTGTTAAATTTGCAGACGACACAAAAGTAGGAGGAGTGGTAAACACTGTTGCAGCAGCAAAGGTCATTCAAAAGGATCTAGACAAGATAGAACTGGGCAGACACATGGCAAGTGTAAGGTACTGCACGCAGGAAATAAAAATGTACATTATAAATGTCATATGGGAGATACTGAAACTCGAGAAGGAATCTATGAAAAAGACCTCAGAGTTTTTGTTGACTCAGAAATGTCTTCATCTAGACAATTTGTAAGCTATAAAAAAGGCTAACAAGATGCTCGGATACATTGTGAAAAGTGTTGAATTTAAATCAAGGGATGTAATATTAAAACTGTACAATGCACTAGTAAGACCTCATCTTGAATACTGTTTGCAGTTCTGGTCACCTCGCTATAAAAAAAGATATTGCTGCTCTAGAAAGAATGCAAAGAAGAGTGACCAGAATTATTCCAGGATCAAAAGGCATGTCATATGCAGACAGGCTAAAATAATTGAATCTGTTCAGTTTTGAACAAAGAAGACTACGTGGCGACCTAATTCAAGCATTCAAAATTCTAAAAGGTATTGACAGTGTCAACCCAAGGGACTTTTTGAGCCTGACAAAAGAAACAGGGACCAGGGGTCCCAAATGGAGTTTAGAAAAAGGGGCATTCAGAACAGAAAATAGGAGGCACTTTTTTACACAGAGAAGTGTGAGGGTCTGGAATCAACTCCCTAGTAATGTTGTTGAAGCTGAAAACCTGGGATCCCTCAAGAAGCTGCTTGATGAGATTTTGGGATCAATAAGCTACTAACAACCAAAGGAGCAAGATGGGCCGAATGGACTCCTGTGGTTTGTAAACTTTCTTATGTTCTTATATCTCCCACAAGACAGGCTCCTAAAATTTACATATCTAACCTACACCCTGTTAAAAAAATTGCATACCTCCCATAATACCCTCTGCCAAAATTTCGATATTTTCCATAATCCCCTCTGCAAAATTTGCATATCTGCCAAATACCATCTGCCAGTATTTGCATATCTGACAAGTACTGTCCTCCAAAGTTTGCATAGCCCCCCACAATACAAGCTCCAAAAATTAGCATAGCTGCCATATACACTCAGCCATCATTTGTATATCTCCCATAATCTCCACAAAAATTTGCATATCTGCCAAATACTGTCTTTCAAAATTTGTATACCTGCCAAATACTGTCTTCCAAAATTTGCTTATCTACCAAAATACAAACTCCTGAAATTAGCATATCTGCCTTATAGCATGTGCCAAAATTTGCATATCTTTCATATTACACTCTGACAAAATTTGCATATCTTCCATAATTTGCATACCTGCCAGATACTGTACTCCAAAATTTGCATATCTCCCAAAATGCACCCTCCAAAAATTAGTATATGTGCCTCATAGCCTGTGACAAAATTTGCATATCTTCGATAATACCCTCTGCCAAAATTTGCATATCTCTCATAATATCTTCTAAAAAAAATTGCATATATCCTATAATCCCCTCTGCCAAAATCTGCGTAGCTCCCATAACAGAAGAGGAGGAGGGGTAGCGCTATACATAAGAAACAGTGTTGAAGCTCAGGTGTTAAACCTGGACAAAGAAAATAAAACCGAATAAATATGGGTCAGAATAACAAACGAAAATTCAAAAGGCATAATAATAGGAGCATGCTATAGACCACCAGATTCAGACGGTGAGCACAATAATCTGTTATACAATGACATTAGAAATGTGTGTAGCAAAGGAGAAGCCATACTAATGGGGGATTTCAACTTCCCCCAAATAAAATGGGAAAACCCGGTGGGTAGCGCGAAGGATGAAATAGAAATGGTGGAAATGACAAATGAGTGCTTCCTAACACAATTTGTGAAGGCACCCACTAGAGGGGAGGCATGCCTTGATTTAGTCTTTTCAAATAACGAAGATAGAATAACTAAAACAGAGATCAGAGAACCACTGGCAAACTCAGACCACAACATGGCCTCATTTGAAGTGTTTTTTAAATCCCCAAAAGAAATGACTAAAGCTAAGGTTTACAATTTTAGAAAAGCAAACTATGAAGGTATGAAACAGACACTAACAGAAGTAGATTGGAGTAAAATAGAGAAAACACAGACAGAAGAAGGATGGTTGTTCTTCAAAAATGTAGTACTAGAGGCACAAAACAATTATATCCCTAAAGTAGACAAATCTAAATGTAAAACTAAATTGCCAAAATGGTTTAATAGATCAATTAAAAAAAATATTCAGCAAAAAAAGACACTTTACAGAGCATTAAAAAAGGACCAAAAAGAAAGTACGCAGAAAGAGTACACAGAACTGTAAACGCAAGTCAAAAAGGAAGTTAGAAAGGCCAAGAGAGAAATAGAAATAAACATTGCTAAGGGAGCTAAAACCAATTCCAAAATGTTTTTCCAATATTACAACAGCAAGAGAACATTCAAAGAGGAGATTAAATGTTTAAGAGATACAAATGGCAAAATTGTAGATGAAGAAAAAAAAAATAGCAAATATGTTAAATGATTACTTTTCACAAGTTTTTACAAAGGAAGATACTGACAACATGCCCCAACCAGTGGTCACCACAGTTCCTATCCAGTTTCTGCTATTCCTAATCTACATTAATGATTTAGATTCTGGTATAGTAAGCAAACTTGTAAAATTTGCAGACGACGCAAATGTAGGAGGAGTGGCAAACACTGTTGCAGCAGCAAAGGTCATTCAAAATGATCTAGACAAATTCAGAACTGGGCAGACACATGGCAAATGACATTTAATAGAGAAAAGTGTAAGGTACTGCACGCAGGAAATAAAAATGTACATTATAAATATCATATGGGAGATATTGAAATTGGAGAAGGAATCTATGAAAAAGACCTAGGACTTTATTGTTGTGACTCAGAAATGTCTTCATCTAGACAATGTGGGGAAGCTATAAAAAAGGCTAACAAGATGCTCGGATACATTGTGAAAAGTGGTTTTTTAAATCAAGGGAAGTAATGTTAAAACTTGTACAATTTTTTTAGTAAGACCTCATCTTGAATATTGTGTTCAGTTCTGGTCACCTCGCTATAAAAAAGATATTGCTGCTACCCTCTGAGTGCAAAGAAGAGCGACCAGAATTATTCCTCTGCTAAAAGGCATGTTCCATGCAGACAGGCTAAAAGAATTGAATCTGTTCAGTCTTGAACAAAGAAAACTACTGCCATCGAATTGTTCAAGAATTCCCAAACACAGTTCTAAAAGGTATTGACAGTGTCTGACCCAATACCCTTTTTCAGCCTGAAAAAAGAAACAAGGACCAGGGGTCAAAATTGGAGATTTAGAAAAAGGGGCATTCAGAACAGAAAATAGGAGACACTTTTTTTACACAGAGAATTGTGAGGGTCTGGAATCAACTCCCCAGTAATGTTGTTGAAGCTGACACCCTGGGATCCTTCAAGAAGCTGCTTGATATAGATTTTGCCAAAATTTGTCATTTCCACCATTTCTATTTCATCCTTCGTGCTACCCACCGGGTTTTCCCATTTTATTTGGGGGAAGTTGAAATCCCCCATTAGTATGGCTTCTCCTTTGCTACACACATTTCTAATGTCATTGTATAACAGATTATTGTGCTCACCGTGAATCTGGCGGTCTATAGCATGCTCCTATTATTATGCCTTTTGAATTTTTGTCTGTTATTCTGACCCATATTGATTCGGCTTTATTTTCTTTGTCCAGGTTTAACACCTGGGCTTCAAGACTGTTTCTTATGTATAGCGCTACCCCTCCTCCTCTTCTGTCCTGCCTGTCTTTCCTATACAGTGTATACCCACAAATATTATATTCGTCCCCATCACTCTCAGATAACCAAGTTTCTGTAACACCTATCACATCATAGTTACCTGTTAGTGCAGTAGCTTCAAGTTCTAGAATTTTGTTTCTGATACTTCTAGCATTTAAATAAATACATTTAATGGTTGTCTTACCTGAGTTGTTGCTCTTGTTTTGATGCGGTCTCCCTTCTGTTTTTTTTGTTGATTTCTCTCCCCCTTCCTTTCTAGTTTAAATGCTTCCGAACCTGCTCGAGGATCTTTTCTCCGAGTAGACTAGTTCCCTTGTTATTTAAATGCATATCCATCCCGTCTATACAGATAGTCCATAAAATATCATATCTGCCAAAATCTGCATCTGCCAAAATTTGCATACCTGCCAAATACTGTCCTCCAAAATTTGCATATCTCCAATAATACACTATCCTAAAATTAGCATATCTTCCATCTACACTGTGCCAAAATTTGCATACATGCCAAATACTCTCAACCAAAATTTGCATTTCACCCAGAAAACATTCTCCTAAAATTTGCATACATGCCAATATACACTGTGCAAAAATTTGCATATCACCCATAAAACCCTCTGCCAAAATTTTCATATATCCTATAATCCCCTCTGCAAAATTTGAATATCTGCCAATATTTGCATACTTGACAAATACTGTTCTCCAAAATTTGCATATCCCCAAGAAAACGAACTCCTAAATTTAATAAATCCGCCCTGTAATCACTGCCAAAATTTGCATATCTCCCATAATAGAGTGTGTCAAAATTTGCAAACCTGCCAAATACTGGCTCCAAAAATTAGCATATCTGCCCTATACCCTCTGCCAAACTTTGCCTATCTCCCACAAAATACATTGCTAAAATTAATATATTTCCCATACACAGTGCCAAAATTTGCATACCTCCTAAATAATTTCCTCCAAAATTTGCTTATCTACCACAACACCAAAATTTTCATATCTGCCAAATTTATTCTGCCAAAATCTGCATACTTGCAAAATACTGTCCTCCAAAATGTGTATATGTTCCACAGTACATGCTCCTAAGATTAGCATATCTGCCCTAAGAAGTGTGCCAAGATTTGCATATCTCCCATAATACCCTCTTGCAAAATTTGCATATCTCCCATAATACCCTCTTCCAAAATTTGCATTCCTGACAAATATAGTACTCCAAACTTTCTCCAACAATACACACTCCTACAATTAGCATTTCTGCCCTGTACCAAAATACGCATATCTCCTATAATACCTTCTGCCAAAATTTCCCACAATATACTCTGCTAAAATTAGCATATCTGACCTATATTTGAATATCTCCCATAATGCCCTCTGCCAAATTATGCTAATCGCCCACAATATACCCTGCTAAAATTAGCATATCTGCAATACACAGTCTGCCAAAATTTGCATACCTGCCAAATACTGTCCTCCAAAATTTGCATATCTTCCACAACACACGCTCCTAAAATTTGCATATTTGCCCTATACCCTATCCCAAAATTTGCATATCTTCCATAATACCCTCTACCAAAATTTGCATATCTGCCAAATTTCTTCTGCCAAAATTTGCATAAACGCCAAATACTGTCCTCCAAGTTTTGCATAGTTTTGCAAAATTAGGATATCTGCCCTGTTCCCTGTGCCAAAATTTGCTTATCTCCCATAATACACTCTGCCAAAATTTGCTTATCTCCCACAATATACTCTGTTAAAATTAGTATATTTGCCATACACAATCTGCCAAGATTTGCATACCTGCCAAATACTGTCCTACAAAATTTGCAAATCTCCCAGAATACACGGTCTGAAATTAGATATTTACCATATACCCAGTGCAAAAATTTGCATATTTGCTCAATACCATCTCCCAAAATTTGAATACCTGACAAATACTGTACTCCAAAATTTGCATGTCACCAACAATACAAACTCCTAAAGTTAACATATCTGCCCTGTACCCTGTGCCAAAATTTCAATATCTCCCATAATACATTATAATCTGCTAAAAGTAACATATCAGCCAAAATTTGCATGCCTGCCGAAGTTTGCATACCTGCCAAATACTTCCTCCAAAATTTGAATACCGCCCGGCTATTAAAATTTGCATATCTGCCTTATACCCTATACGAAAATGTGCATATCTCCCATATTACCCTCTGCCAAAGTTTGCTTATCTCCCACAATATACTCTGCTAAAATTAGAATAACTTCCATACACACTATGCCAAAGTTTGCATACCTGAAAAAATTTGCATACCTTCCAAATACTGCCATCCAAATTGTTCAGATCTCCCACAACACAGTTTCTAAAAATTTGCATATCTGCCCTATACCCTCTCCCAAAATTTGCATACCTCCCATAATACCATCTGCCAAAATTTCTATATCTCCCATAATCCCTTCTGCAAAATTAGCATATCTGCCAAATACCATCTGACAGTATTTGCATATCTGACAAGTACTGTCCTCAAAAGTTTGCATATCCCCCACAATACACGCTCCAAAAATTAGCATATCTGCCATATACCCTCTACCAAAGTTTGCATTTCTCCCATAATACCCTCTGACAAAATTTGCTTATCTCCCACAAAATAAACTGCTAAAATTAGCATATTTCCCATACACAGTGCCAAAATTTGCATACCTGCTAAATAATTTCCTCCAAAATTTGCTTATCTACCACAACACAGGCTCCAACAATTTGCATATTGTCCTATACCCTCTGCCAAAATGTGCTTATCTCCCATAATAACCTGTGCCTAAATTTGCACATTCCCCATACTAGCCTCTAACAAAATTCTTAGATCTGCCAAATACTGTCCACCAATTTTTGCATATCTCCCATAATACATATCATAATCACATAATCACATAATCCTAAAATTAGCATATCTGCCCTATACAATGTGCCAAAATTTGCATATCTTCCATAATACCCTCTGCCAAAATTTGCATATCTCCCATGATATCCGCTGCAAAAATTTGCATATCTGCCAAATACTGTCTTCCAAAATTTGCATACCTGCCAAATACTGTCTTCAACAATTTGCATATTTACCAAAATACACACTCCTGAAACTAGCATATCTGCCTTATAGCATGTGCCAAAATTTGCATATCTTCCGTATTACACTCTGCCAAATTTTGCATATCTTCCATAATTTGCATACCTGCCAGATACTATACTCCAAAATGCACCCTCTTAAAATTAGTATATCTGCCTCATAGCCTGTGACAAAAGTTGCATATTTTCAATAATACCCTCTGCCAAAATTTGCATATCTCCCATAATATCTTCCAAAAAAATGCATATATCCTATAATCCCCTCTGTCAAAATCTGCTTAGCTCCCATAACAACCTGTGCCTAAATTTGCATGTTTCCATAATACCCTCAGCCATAATTTGCATATCTCCCATAATCTCTGCAAATATTTTCATATCTGCCAAATACCATCTGCCAAAATTTGCATACCTGCCAAATACTGTCCACCAAATTGTGCATATCTCCCACAAGACACACTCCTAAAATTAGGATATCTGCCCTACACCCTGTGCAAAGTTTGTATATCTCCCATAATATACTCTGCCAAAATGTGCATATCTTCCATAATACCCTCTGCAAAATTTGCATACCTGCCAAGAAGTGTCCTCCAAAATTTGCATATCTCCCACAATACACGATCCTAAAATTAGCATATATGCCTTATACCCTGTGCAAAATTGCATATGTTACATAATACCCTCTTCCAACATTTGCATATTTGCCACAATATATCTGCCAAAATTTGCATACCTTCCAAATACTGTCCTCCAAAATTTGCATATCTCCCACAATACACACTGCTAAAAGTAGAATGTCTGCCCTATTCCCTTTTTCAAAATTTGCATATCTGCCAAATACCGTTATCTAAAATTTGTATATCTCCCACAATACACGTTCCTAAAATGAGCATATTTGCCCTATACCCTGTGCCAAAATTTGCATATCTCCCATAATAAATTCTTACAAAATTTGTATAACTCTCATAGTACCCTCTGCCAAAATTTGCATTAAGCTAATTGGAAACTAGAGTCGGGTCAAATAGACCTGAAACCTAATAGAAGGGAGATCTTATATATACGGTGCCTTGCAAAAGTATTCAGACCCCTGACCAATTCTATCATTTAAGAACATAAGAAAGTTTATAAATGAGAGGAGACTATTCGGCCCATCTTACTCGTTTGGTTGTAGTAGCTTATTGATCCCAGAATCTCATCAAGCAGCTTCTTGAAGGATCCCAGAGTGTCAGCTTCAACAACATTATTGGGGAGTTGATGCCAACCCTCACGATTCTCTGTGTAAAAAAGTACTTCCTATTTTCTGTTCTGAATGCCCCTTTGTCTAATCTCCATTTGTGACCCCTGGTCCTTGTTTTTTTTTTCAGGTCGAATAGTCGATTATAACAGAATGAAGTGTGGTGTACCACAGGGATCAGCATTAGGTCCTCTGCTATTCATAATCTACATTAATGATTTAGATTCTGGTATAGTAAGCAAACTTGTAAAATTTGCAGACGACACAAAAGTAGGAGGAGTGGCAAACACTGTTGTAGCAGCAAAGGTCATTCAAAATGATCTACACAAGATTCAGAACTGGGCAGACACATAGCAAATGACATTTAATAGAGAAAAGTGTAAGGTACTGCACACAGGAAATAAAAATGTACACTATAAATATCATATGAGAGATACTGAAATTAGAGGAGGAATCTATGAAAAAGACCTAGGAGTTTTTGTTGAATCAGAAATGTCTTAATCTAGACAATGTGGGGAAGCTATAAAAAAGGCTAACAAGATGCTTGGATACATTGTGAAAAGTGTTGAATTTAAATCAAGGGAAGTAATGTTAAAATTGTACAATGCACTAGTAGACCTCATCTTGAATATTGTGTGCAGTTCTGGTCACCTCGCTATAAAAAAGATATTGCTGCTCTAGAAAAGGCAAAGAAGAGCTAACAGAATTATTCCGGGTAAAAGGCATGTTATATGCAGACAGGCCTAAAGAATTGAATCTGTTCAGTCTTGAACAAAGAAGACTACGCTGCGACCTAATTCAAGCATTCAAAATTCTAAAAGGTATTGACAGTGTCGACCCAAGGGACTTTTTCAGCCTGAAAAAAGAAACAAGGACCAGGGGTCACAAATGGAGATTAGACAAAGGGGCATTCAGAACAGAAAGACACTTTTTTACACAGAGTATCATGAGGGTCTGGAATCAACTCCCCAGTAATGTTGCTGAAGCTGACACCCTGGGATCCTTCGAAGCTGCTTGATGAGATTCTGGAATCAGTAAGCTACTAACAACCAAACGAGCAAGATGGGCCGAATGGCCTCCTCTCGTTTGTAACCTTTCTTATGTTGTTATGAAGTCTGATGCATTAAAATTTAGTGATTTTGAATGCTGCTCTCTAGACGAGTATAATGGTTAAACTATTTTGTATTTAATAGCTGTCAATATATAAAGATGAGTGCATTTTGAAGGATAAAAGGGATACATGATAATGAAGGAAATAAAATAATCTTGAGAATGTTTATGAATGAGACCAATCTGCATGCTGCCTGCTATCAAGACCAAGACCCGGGCTGCCGAGACCAAGTACATAAACTGTATTTTGTGTTTGTGATTTCTTTTATTTAATATTTTATTTTTCTGCTCAAGTGCTGTTTAAATATTTGATTTATTTTTGTTGTTTAATTAATGATGTGAGCTGCACCTTTGAACTGCAGTTACCTTGCCTTTGTTTTCTTACTGCTTCTGGCCTGACATCACTGCTCTGCCATTTCCCATCACAGGGGCTGTAGCAGGGGAAGATCTGTGCTGACTGCTCGCGTGTTCACAGTGTTGCAGGAAGAGGGCAGCAGTCGTCCAACAACCGCCTCTGAATGGCTGGGAGGAGGGACTTGGGGAGAATGTTAGAGCTATAAGATAATGCTCTACTGTTTACTCAGGTCTGCCCTTTTAGACACTCTGTATGTGCAGAAGAGCTGGTCGAGGACCGAGAACCAGCTGGGAGAAAGACAGCAACCAGCAATCCAGAGAGTGACAGTGGGGAACCCTTGGGCAGACCCGCAAAATATTGTTTAGAGCAGGCAGGGAGCCGCTGGAGTAGGTCATAATCCGAGTCATACGGGCAGCGCCGACCGGAATAACGCTGCCAAGTGCAGCTCCTTTTATTTGTAGTTTTATTATTGTTTTATTTTTCCTTATTCCTTTCGCCTTCTGTTTTCATTATTATTTTGAGCACCTGCGAGTGCGCCCGCAGTTAATTTATTTACCAGCTTTGGTATTCCTGTAGTGCTGTCTATCAACATTGATAGACAGCCCACAGACAACAGTGCCCTCTGTAGGTAAAAAGTGTACGTGTCGAAAATAAAACTGGGCATCGGTCTGGTGTTTCAAGTACATCTGTTCTGTCTCCTGTGTCAGTGAATTAACGATCACCCTTTCACACATGGTGTTAGAGAGGTTCACTGGCATTGTCATTAAAGCAGTGGACACCTTATCGGTGAGCCCCTTTTATGGCTCCAGTTTTTCCACCTCTTGCCGAGGTCTCGGGACGAGAAACCAGCCCACCGAGAAGTTGGACGTGCAGAGAGATGGGCCACCTCGCCCAGAGTGCCCCATGATGGAGTGTGACCTTGGCTGACCAGGTAGGCGCGTTCAATTACCTCAGTCACTTCAACACGAGTTTTGTTATTCCTGTGACAATGTATGGTACAAAAACCCAGGCTCTCCTGGATTTACTGTGTGGTCAGTCTCTAGTACAGGAGATCCTACTTTCACCGCAGCATAACATATATTGGGATGGGTGCATCTTTAATGCATTCATGGGGATGTACGCTGCTATCCCAAGATCGGTGTGACTATTGGCCAGCAGGTTCAGGTAGGATTATGTCCTCAATTGCCAGTACCGGTAGTTCTGGGACGGGATTGTGAGCAGTTTAAAGATTGGTTGGCTGACAAAACAGCCCTGTCCTGCTTACTAGCTAAGAAAAAGGAAGTAATTGGAGAGATTTTTCCCTTTCGTGATCCAGAATGGTTTTGCCATAAATTTAAACCCCTGAAAACTAAACGGGAGCGTCGGATCGCTAAGAATGAGGGCTGGCAATGGAGGGGGGGGTCTGAGAAGTTTCAGG
This sequence comes from Polyodon spathula, assembly GCF_017654505.1. Classification (NCBI taxonomy): domain Eukaryota; kingdom Metazoa; phylum Chordata; class Actinopteri; order Acipenseriformes; family Polyodontidae; genus Polyodon; species Polyodon spathula. Next base: position 239,654 of record NC_054583.1, read on the forward strand.
CTGGGGAGGAAGGTGAAGAGTCGGGGGGAGAGGCCGCGGAGCCAGCGCAGGAGTCTGGCTCGGCCGCCTCTGCTCGGGACTGACTTGACCCCGAGTTGGAAGCCATGGGAGCTGATTTCTTAGCTCGCTCCCGTGACTTCCGACTCGAGCAAGGGCGTGACGATGTGCTGGGCAGGATCTTTTACCAGCTGTGGTTAATGGTCAGGTGGTCGAGCCCAGACGCGCCGCCACATACGCTCACTTCAAAATAAAACGAGACCTTCTGTACTGTGTTGATAAATTACCCCAGACCAGGGAAGTGCGTCATCAGTTGTTTATTCCTCAGCCCTTAAGCCCATTTGTTGCAGCTGGCTCACGCTATTTCCCTGTCTGGTCATTTGGGAAGGGATAAAACTAAAGCAAGGCTGGTGTCACGGTTCTTCTGGCTGGGGCTGTATGGCAATGTCAAGCGGTTTTGTGAGCGTTGTAGGGATGTCAGAAGGCCAGCGCTAGGTCCGTTCCATGGGCCCCACTGGTGCCTTTGCCCCTAGTGGAAGCTCCGTTTGAATGTATTGCGATAGACATAGTTGTGCCACTGGAGAGGAGAATGGCAGGATACCCCCACCTACCATTTTGTATTATGCTATGCGTTATCCAGAGGCTATTCCCCTCCGTTCTATGTCAGCTAAGTTTGTTGCCAATGAGCTTGTGAAGGTTTTCTCCCGGGTTGGGATTCCCAAGGAGATACTAACCGATCAAGGCACCAATTTTATGTCCCGGCTAATCCGCGGAACATGTAAGCTTTTGGGAATTAAGACCATTAGCACCATTACGAAGGTCTGGTGGAACGCTTTAATAAAACCCTTAAGAACATGTTGCGCAGGTTTATTTGAAGTGATGTGCGTTACTGGGACCAGCTGATTACTCCCCTTTTCTTTGCAATCAAAGAGGTATCTCAGGCTTCCACAGGGTTTACACCATTCGAGCTGTTGTATGGGTGAGGACCCCGAGGCATGCTTGATCTGGTCAGAGAGATGTGGGAGGAGCAACAGGACAATTCGATCAATACCGTCTGCTATGTATTGGACCTGCGCAAGCGTCTTGAGTCTGTTGGGAAATGGGCGCATGACAATTTGCAGCAGGCTCAGCACAGACAGGGGACACAGTAGAATCCAGGAACCCGGTTGCACATATTTCAGCCAGGCGATAGTACTTCTATTATTACCCAGTTCCGAGTCGAAACTCTTGTCTAAGTGGCAAGAACCCTTTGAGGTTACATTCCAGGTTGGGAAGGTGGTCTATGAGATCTGCCAGCCGGAGCGACGGAGAGAGAGAGAGAGAAAGCGATTCTAATTTAACATTTCAACCTCTTAAAGCCTTGGTTGCAGGCATTGCTAGTGGCGCACGCAGATGACGTCCCAGACATGGGACCTGATCTTTCTGTGTTGGCAAGAAAAGGGTCGGTACAGATTGTGTGAGAATCTGACACCAGCACAGAAATGCCAGGCTCATGGTCTGGTGGCGGAGTTTCCTGACATGTTCACTTCCGTTCCAGGGCAATTTCGAGTAGCCCATCAACACATTAATATTGAGCGGGGGGGTGGTAGTTCGCCAGAGGCCATATCGTTTACCTGAACGTAAAAGACATGTAATTAATGCAGAAATTGATGAAATTCTGAGATTGGGGGGGGGGGGGGGGGGGGGGGTAATAGAAGAGTTCCAAAGTGACTGGAACAGTCTGGTGGTTTTAGTTGATAAGCCAGATGGGTCAATTGGATTTTGCTTTGACTTTAGACGAATCAATGAGAAATAGAAGTTTGACGCTTATCCGATGCCCCGGGTAGATGAGTTGCTGGAGTGTCTAGGCTCCGCTCATTTTATGACGACACTGGATTTAATGAAGGGGTACGTACTGGCAGATACCCCTGACCCCGGAATCTACTGAGAGGACGACGTTTTAGACTCCCTTTGGGTTATACCGATTTAGGACCATGCCCTTTGGGTTGCACGGAGCACCTGCCACGTTCCAGTGGATGATGGATTGTATCTTGCGGCCCCATCAGCAGTACGCCTCTGTTTACATAGATGATGTGGTTATCCATAGTGAGGACTGGCTGAGTCACCTGTGTAAGGTGCCAGTGGTGCTGTAATCATTGCGGGAGGCTGGGCTCACTGCTAACCCAAACAAGTGTGCAATTGAGAAGAGTGAGTGGGAGTATTTGGGGTATCGAGTAGGGAGGTGCCAGATCAGACCGCTGGTTGCTAAAGTGAAAGCCTTGGCTGACTGGCCCATTCCTACAACCAAAACAAGGTTTGCTCTTTCTTGGGACTAGCAGGCTACTGTAGGGAGTTCATCCCGTGCTTCACTACTCTCGCTGCTCCCTTGACAGACCTCACCCAGAAGGCTGCACATGGCACGTGAGGCTAAAATAAATAGATAAACAAAACGAATAGACACTGACAAAAACAGGTTGGACGAACGCTACACAAAACAATTCATATTTATAATTACACTTTTCCGCCCCCCCCCCCGTTCTCCACTCCCGAACACACCACCCAGAGTGTGTGAAAACATGCAGATTTTTTACAGCTGTACCTTGACTTGATTGTTAATCAATCATTCAATTGGAGTCTCGGTACAACTGCACGTGAATTAATAAAGTGCAATTCCCTGTACTCACATATTATTACGTTTTACTGTGCAATCCTCGTGCCTAAATACAAATATACATTTTAAACACTCGTGTTTTTTACACAGACAAGTTTATATCCCCTGTACCAATGACTATACACCAACATTAACACACAACATATAACAGAAAATGCACACAAAGGAGTTAGAATGTCGTAGGTGGTCTCTTTTCGAGGATACAGTGGGCTAAAATGTCATAGGTGGTCCCATTCAATTGAAAAGAGACTAAGCGTTCAGAAATGACCAGGTATTCCCATTTATAGTACCGTTCTCAATCAATAGCCATTTATAATCTGCCCCCACATGTTAAAATTTGGCATTAGGTGCTGTGGCAATGTTGGCCGCCCCTGTGTGTATTTCAGTATTATATGTTGCATGTTGTGTGTTAATGTTGGTGTGTAGTCATTGGTACACGGGATATAAACGAGTCTGTGTAACACGAGTGTTTAAAATGTATATTTGTATTTATGCACAAGGATTGCACAGCATCTCATGCAGGTAAAATGTAATAATATACGAGCATGGGGAATTGCACTTTATTAATTCACATGCAGTTGTACCGCGATTCTAACTGAATGATTGAGTAGCAATCGGGTTTCGGTACAGCTGCATAAAAGCAACATGTTTTCACTCACTCGGGGTTGTGTGTTTTTTGAGTGGAGAACGGGATTGGAGAAGGAGGTAATAATCATAGTAATAGTTAAAATATCAGCTCTCTATGTTTGTCTGTTTAGTCCGCTTTGTTTGTCTCTTTATTTTGGTGAAAGTACCATGTCCTTTGTTTTGTTTGTCTATACAACCTTTTATTTTCTGTCTGTTCATTATTAAATGCGGAGCAAAACCAATCGACGCAGACCAGAACAGGAACCACATTATTTGGGGAATAAAAATAAAACATTTTGGAAAAATAAAATGGGATGGAAGGAGGATTAAGAGGTGAAGGAGAGAGGAGTGTCGCCTAATGGCCAGACATCCACGACAATATAACAAGCCATCACCGGGGTGCCTCCTCTGTGACCAGGACCATCTGAAAGTAGGAATCCAAAGCCCGAGGGACAGTTTTTTTCCCACCTCCACCAGCAGAGCAAAAAATGACTGCTGGTTTCGCCCTGAGAGCCCTACCAATCCCCTGCAGAGAGAGAGAGAGAGCCGCATCAGTCCCCTGAAACAGAGGGATAGCTGCACCAGTCCTCGGCAAGTGAGATAGAGCCACACCAGTCCCCAGAAAAGGTTAGAATAAAGGACTCACCCACCTCTTTCGCCAGGATATTACACGTTGCCTCTGCCTCCGCCTCCTTCAACGGCTGGAGAAGAGCAGCAGGAGATGCGACTGCCTCCGTCATTTGCACCGGCGGAAACAGAGCAGCTGGAGCTGCCTCTGCCTCTGCCTCCACCACCTCCACCGGCGGGAACAGAGCAGCCTCTGCCTCTGCCATCTGCACCAGAGCACAGCAGCTGGTTCAGGACTAGATGCTGGTGGTCCTCAGTAGCCCTTGCATAGACTGTTGAGGGAAGCACAGGGAAGAATCACCTGGCTCCAGTGGCAGAGAAGAGGGCCAAAACCCACACCCCAGCTTATACTTGCTCCCCTCACATCATCGCTCGGTGATGCCTGCATGACACCGCCCAAGTATGGCTTCATGCCATCGCTCGGAGATGCCTGCCTCACTTTGCACATGGATTCCTACCTCGCTTTGCCCAAGAATGCCTGACTCACTTCACCCAAGGATGCCTTCCTGGTATTGCCTATTGGTCTGCATCACCTGGGGTTGCCTGTTTCTCTGCATCGCCTGGGTCTTCTGGCTCTGCTTGGCCTCAGGTGACAGTGTGGCCGGAGCCCCACAAGATGAAGCTGCTGGCTATGAAGACGGGGGAAGAGGTGAGGAGACCACCTTCCCCCGCAGCAATTTCACTGCAATTCTTGTTGCTGGAATCCTTTAGGAGGGAGCTGCCGGCTCAGAAGTCTTTCTGCTGCTGGAATTGCCCTGGCTGAAGAAGTCTGTCTGGGAGCTGTCAATTTCTGCTGCCAGTGGTACAGCAGGAGGAGAGACTCGCTCCACTGGCAGCATGGCCAGTAGCAGCCTGGCTACTGGCAACATTGCCGCACATGTCAATATTTATCATTCGGGGCTGTGGCTCGTGGAGGGGAACAGGTGTAGTCGTGATGTGATGCAGGAGTGACAGGCAGACAACAGTTTGCAGTGAAAAAGTGCTTTTATTTAAAATCCAGATCTGGTGACCATAAAATAATAAATCCCCGGCGATACACAACAATGTGTAAAGCGCGGGGATAACAAAACAGGGCACAGTCCAGAACAAAAATGAACCCACGGTCACCAGTCCTGGGTGAGTGCAGACGTGGGGGTTTGTGGTGAATACACAGGTGCAGGGGTGCTCCGGACAGTGCTGACACTTTGCGACAGCTCCGGAGTAGTGCCCTAACTGTCTACAGTGAAATTAAACACTGTTAATAAACAAACACAACTCGTATATCACAAAAACCACTGCGAGTTCCACTCTTGCTCCTTCTTCCTCCGAACATTCTACCCAAACGAAGGAAAAGATGAGCGTTACCCTGGCCCCTATATGTAATCCCGCATGATATCTAGGTAAACGGTTGCAGCTGCCTTATTACTTGCAGCTGCCTCTCGTTTACCTTTCAAATCAATACGGTCTTACAACAGAGTCTCGCTTCTTTCCAGGCTGACCCACTTCCCTGACCCGGAAACGAACTGTCAGGCCAGCCCTTCCAGATACTTCTCCTCTCATTCTTTAGCGCCCTCACAGGTCGGGAGGAAGATTCATCACCACAACTCATATTTCCGTCATAGGGGCCCATGAGAAAAATATCACTTTCTAATAAAGGGTGCTAAATGTCATGGGTGGTCTCATTCGATGATCCAGTGGGCTAAAATGTTGCAGGTGGTCCCATTCGATTGAAAACAGCCTTAGCGTTCAGAAATGAACAGGTATGTTCATTTATGATACCATTTTCTATCAATAGCCATTCATAATCGGCCACCACATGTCAAAATTTGGCATTAGTGGCCTGTGAGAAAAATGTCACTTTCTGATATAGAAGACCATAATGCCGTAGTTGGACTCATTCGATGGACAATAAGATGGACATTCGATGGACTAAGCTTTCCGAAATTACCATGTATGGCCATTTCCATTACCGTTTCTGGTGAATAATAGCCATATTTAACTGGTTCCCACATGTCAAAATTTGCCATTAGGTACACCTGATAAAAATATAACTTTCAAATACAGTTGGCTAGAATGTCCTTGCCGGCTTCATTCGATGGACAATAGCCTAAGCTTTTAGAAATGACCATTTATAGTACCTTTTCCTGTCAATACTAGCCATTTTTAATCTGCCCACACATGTCAAAATTTGGCATTAGAGGTCTATGAGAAAAATGTCACTTTCTGATATAATGGCCTAAAATATCATGGACGTTCTCATTCAATGGACAATAGCATAAAGTTACAGAAATGACCATGTATGGCTGGTTTCGGTCAGTAATAACAATTTTTAATTGGTCCCCACATAAAAAAATTTGGCATTAGGTGCTGTAGCAGGGGAAGACCTCTGTTGACTCTGCTGGCGTGTTCACGGTGCTGCAGGAAGAGGGCGGCAGTCGTCCAAGAACCGTCTGTGAGTCATGGCAGTGACACAGGGAGGTGGGAAAGTGGGTGTGTGGACTTTCCCCTCTCTAATGGCTGAGAGGCGGGTCTTGGGGAGATTGTTAGCCCTATAAGTTAACGCTCTGTTGTTTCCTCAGGTCTGCCCTTTTAAACGCGCCGAGAGTGCGGAAGCGCTGGTCCTCGACCGAGAACCAGTCGGAGAGAACAAAACGGAGTTTCAGCGCGAGACATTGAAGGCAGGGAACCCTTGGTCAGACCCCTGAATATTGTAGCCGAGCAGGCTAGTTATCTGGCAGTGTAGGGCGGTAATCCGGGTCGCACGGGCAACGGCGACCGAGATATCACTGCAAAGTGCAGCACCTTTCCTTTGTAGTTTTGTTACTGTTTTCTTTTCCCTTTTTCTTTTTGCCTTATATTCTTGAATTATTGTTTGAAACACCAGCGAGTGCGCTTGCACCCTGAACTGTTTACCATCATTTGGTATTCCCGTGGTTCTGTTTACCATAGTTGGTAAGCAGACCACGGACCAACAGCGCCCTCTGCGGGCTAAAAAGAAACAAAACACCTTTGAAAATAAAACTGGGCACCTGTGTGGTGTTTTCAAGTTGACCTGTCTGTCTCCTGAGTCAGTGAATTACCCACCACCCTTCCACAGGTGCCCATGAGAAAAATATTACTTTCTGATAAAGGGGGCTAGAATATCCTTGGTGGTCTTACTTGATGGACAATAGCCTAATCTTTCAGAAATGACCAGGTATGTCATTTTATAGTGCCGTTTCCTGTCAATAATAGCCATTTTTAATCTCCACCCAATTTGTCAAAATTATGGCAACAGGGGTCCATGAGAAAAATTTAACTTTCTGATATTGGGAGCTAGTATTCAATGGACAATAGCGTAAAGTTAGAGAAGTTACATTCTTCGCTCTATGTTTTTGATCAGCAGGCCTTAAAGAAACCTATATAGTATTTCCTTGTGATACAATACTGTCCGTATTCAATAAAACAGTGGCATTAACAGTACATTAATTTGAAAACTTGGCACCTAGCTGTGGAGCCAATTGTGTATTTGAATGATCCGGATGCATGTGTGCACGATACATTGTGTGGTCTCGCCTGCTGTCATATCGGTACATAGTGTGGCAACACCAATGATAACAGCTTGTCACATTAATAATGGTGACTGTCCATCATTATGCATTCTTGATTGGCTGTTGTGCGCAGTTGCTATATTGGTAGTGAATGCGCAGATGGTTTTGCGAGGCACAAACAGATTTGCGAATTGAACAAAAAACTGCTATATTCAAATGTCTCGCAACTGCATTGTGCCGTTTTGGAATATCTCTCATTTTGAGCCAATGTACTATTTTTTAGCGAGACACATGTTTAGCGAAGGGATTGTGTGAAGATCAAAGATCGGGCCCAGGATATTTAATTCATATATTTAGGAAAAGTCAAAAAATGGACACACACGTATGACTTACAATGGAAGAGTAATAAACATTTTAAGTCCAAAATGGGTCACAATGACCCGCATGGCGGTTCTAGTGTTAAAATGTAATACACTGTTCTGCTGCTGCAGTAAACACAGTTCTGTCCTTTTTGGTTTTATTTGATAGACTACACACCCTGGGTTTGGGGTTAAGGTTTTTATTCTGTATTCATTTTTTGAGTGAATTTTGTGGAAATAAACTGTTTTTTCTGCCAATTATTTGTGGTGTGAGAGTGTTATTAAATATGTGTGTGTGTGTGTGTTTGCAAAAACCAGATTGATAGAAGAAACAGATTTTGAAACCTATGCACTGCCTAGTCACTTTATTAGGACTTGCCTGCCTGCCTGTTTATATATCTTTGATTGATCGGCTATTGACCACAACTGGATATTTGATTATTGATTTTGTTTGAGAGGTTGTTGATTATTGGTTTATATGTTACTGATCTCACCATGATCTCATTGATTAATGATTGATAGATTATCATTTGCTACGCTATTCATTAGTGATTGGCTATCAATTACTCATTGATTTGATAGGCTGTTGATCTCATCTGGTTCTCTTTCATTTTTGATTGATTTTGAAAACCCAAAAAGTAATGACTTAAGCTAAGGTTTACAATTTTAGAAAGGCAAATTAGGAAGGTATGAAACAGAGACTAACAGAAGTAGACTGGAGTGAAATAGAGAAAACATCCACAGAAGGATGGCTGTTTTTTAAAAATGTACTAGAGGTGCAAAACAATTACATCCCAAAAGTAGACAAATCTAAATCTAAAACGAAATTGCAAAAATGGTTTAATAGATTATTTGTTTTTAAAAATCAGCGAAAAAAGGTACTTTCAGAGCGTTAACCATTTGCAGTCCATTTATTCAGCTCGTGTCAGGTGCGTCAGGTCCAATGTATTTTCACACGCGCCATTTGCATTTTTAATAAAAAGACTAAAACAGGTTTAAAAGGCACTGAATTGCAACAGGACACTCAATACTGCATCTACAGCCAAATCCCACTCCTTGTTCGCTATATTTTTCACATACCTCTTTATAGACTTGCATACTGATAAATCCTCTCCTGGTCACCAAACTCCTCAATAATGTGATCCAAGTCATTATTTTCTTACTATAACATCTATAATGTATGTACTATAACCTTTTACAAAACAGCTAAGGAACTCGTAACCTATGTCTTCGTCAATGAGGAAACAATAAGAGAAGCAGTGGAGACTCCTTTGGTATGTCTGTGTCGGTGAATAGGGCTACGGATATGCACTTTTTTTCGGTTTTCATTCGGCACCATCAGTCTCACTCGGCCATTGAAAGGCTTTTTCCGGAGAAAAAACGACTAGAGACCTGTGCTTGATATCATTTTGATGATGTTGGACAGGCTCCATCATTAGACTGAAAAGGGGAAATTGTAATGTCAGACCTGATCCAACATAGGACAGCTACGGGTTAAAAGGGACCAAAAACAAAGTACACAGAAAGAGACCTGGAACTGCAAACGCAAATCAAAAAAAAAGTTAGAAAGGCCAAAGACAGAACAGGCCAATAGAAATGAACATTGCTAAGGGGTGCTAAAACCAATTCCAAAATGTTTTTTCCAATATTAGAACAGCAAGAGAACATTCAAAGAGGAGTTAAATGTTTAAGAGATACCTATTCTGGATTTCCTTTTTCCTTTCTCCTGTTTTCATTATTAATTTGAGCACCTTCTAGTGCGCCTGCAGTTAATTTATTTACCAGCTTTAGTATTCCTGTAGTGCTGTCTATCGCTATAATAAGCTACTAACAACCAAACGAGCCAGATGGGCCGAATGGCCTCCTCTCGTTTGTAAACTTTCTTATGTTCTTATCTTCTTATGAGGAGCCTGTGCATCTGGCATCAGGGGGAAGAGGTCCCACTGGCTCAGAGGCCGACAAATTCACTCTCCTCTGAGGGAATCTGGGACTGGCTGTTGGAGCCTGGGAGGATTGTCAAAGAGGCTACCTGGCTGCTCATATGGCAGGGATGGCCTGCTATCTCCAGTTCTATTGGGGAAAGCCCCACCGCTGCCATCTCCAACGCTAGAGGGAGAGGAGCCATTGTTACCATCTCCAGTGCAAGAGGGAGAAGCCCCACTATCCATTGCTAGAGGAAAAGAAGCCATCTCCAGTGCAAGAAGAGAGGAGCCATCGCCATCTCCAGTGCAAGAGTGAGAAGAGCCATTGCCATCTCCAGCATCAGAGGGAGATGAGCCATCGCTGTGGTCTCCATCATCCGAGGGAGAAAGCCTGCTGATTTCACCTCCATAGCATGAGTGGCATGAGCATGAACATGCAAGCCCAAGAGAGAGGACGGCCGAACGTCAGCAGCCCAAGAAAGGGAAGCCCCAAGGTCCACAGCCCAAGATGAGAACAGCGAGGAAAAGTGCTTGCTGTTCCCATCTCCACCAGCAGAGAGAGAGAATGTCTGCTGGTTTCACCACCACCCTCACGAGGAGCAGGAGCAGGAGCTGCCGCCACAGAGCCAGCACTACTTTCCCTGCACAGCACAACACAAACACAAGCACCACTTTCCTGAGATTAAAGGGAAAGCGGCATCAGTCCCCGAGGATAGAGGGAGACTAGCTGCTGCTCTCGCCTCCACCGCCAATGGAGGAGGTCAGGAGACCACCTTCCCCGGTAGAACTTTCGCTGCTGGAGATACTGTGACCAGAGCCCCGGAAGAGGGAGCTGCTGGCTACAAGAAGGAGGGAGGTCAGGAGAACACCCCCCAAGCAGCCATTTGGCTGCTGAGATTACCTTGGCCAGAGGAGCCTGGCCACTACAGCTGTTGGGGTGGGAGGAGGACCTTTGGTCCATTGCTGCTCCTGGGTCAGTGAAAGGAGGAGGTGGCCTTTACGCCCCAGGTGCTGCGCACAAGGGTGGGGGGCATGTGTGGCAGGACCCGCCCCTTTGTTTATTATTGTTTTGTATTTTGATTTATGACCCAATGCCCACATTCCAGGAGCCTAGAAAACACGTCACCATCACGTGTGACTTTGGTTGCATGCTTGGGAGCTTTTATATCTCCTTGAAATGACTAAGGGTCCTGTTTTGGTATCTGACTGCCATGCTGCGGGTGCTTCTGGGAGATGATACGCAAATGCTCACAATCTAGGAGTCTACTAAATGCGTCACCGTCACATGTGACATTGGTTTTGTGCTTGGGAGTTTTTACATCTCCTTGAAACGACTTGCGTGTTCGGGGCATGACCTTCACAGGTGACTGGTGGTGGGCTGGATATTCCCTGTCACGCATTATGCTGGTTTGCGTGCTCCAGGAGTCAGCCTCACGTGTGACTCTGGGCGAGTTCTCGATCGTCACCGTCCAGTGTGATGCTAGTTGCATGCACAGGATGTCACCGTCAGATGTGACGCTGGTTGCCTGCTAGATCATAACCATTAGATGTGACGCTGGTTGAGTGCTCGGGGAGTCACCGTCAAGCGTGACTGTTTTCGTACTCTTGGAGTCACCGTGACGCTGATTGCGAACACGGGACATCACCACCACTCCTGTTTGCGTGCTCGGGGAGTCAACATTCATGCGTAACGCTATTTGACGGCATCACCGTCATAATTGTGTCACTCTTTGCATGATCTGTGCATTGCCGTCTTGCGGTCTGGATGGAAAACCTCACCTGTGACACTATTTTAGTACTCTGGGGAGTCACCGTCTCACGTAATGCTGATTGTGATTCAGTCTATGGCGTGATGCTGATTTCGTGTTTGGGCAGTGGTTGTTTGCGTGGTCAGGTAGTTACGCTGATGGCATGTTCGGGGCGACACTGTCAAGCATGAAGCTGGTTGCATGCTTGGGACTTCAACGTCATTGCGTGATGCTGATTGCGTAAATGGGAAGTCAACGTCACACCTGATGCTGTTTACATTCTCTGAGAGTCACCATCACGAGAAACGCTATTTGTATATGTTAGATCTGCACTGTTATTGCTGGGTACATAATCGCCGCGTCACCGACCACTTGTGTCCATCTTTCCTTGCGTCACCGTCACGCTGATTGTGTGTGTGGGTGGTCACAGTCACAGGTTGCGGGCTCTATCTTCACCATCAAACATTATGCTCATTGTATGCTCCAGGAGTCAGCCTCACACGTGACTTTCAGCAAGTGCTTGATAGTCACCTTCAAGTGGGACGCAGGTTGCATACTTAGGGCGTCACCTTCACATGAGTCGCTGAGAGATATGCAAATTTCATCGACTTCACTACTCAGGATGTTTTATATCTCCTTTAAACGACTATGGGTTTTGTTGTGGTGGACGAACACGATGCTGTGGGGGATTCTGGGAGATATGCAAATTTCCACATTACATGTTCCTATGAAATGCAAGATTGTCACTTGTAAAGTTGGTTGACTACTCAGGAGCTTTTATATATCCTTTAAACGACTAAGGGTCCTCTTGTGGTGTGTGAAAGCAATGCCACAGGAGCCACTAGGAGATATGAAAATTTCTAAATTACATTTGCTTATCAAATGTGTGACTGCCATTTGTAATGTGAGTTGACTACTCAGGAGTTTTTAAATCTCCTTTAAATGACTAAGGGCCCTGTTGTGGTGGGCGAAAGCAATGCCCCGTAGGCTACTAGTTGATATCCAAAATTCCACAATGCGTTTGCCTATCCATTGCAAGACCTTCACTTGTAATGTTGGTTGACTACTCAGGATGTTTTATATCTCCTTTAAACGATTAAGGGTCCTGTTGTGGTGTGCTGACACAAAGCCATGGGGGCTACTGGGAGATATGCAAATTTCCACATTACATGTGCTTATTCAGTGTATGACTGTCAGTTGTTGGTTTTCTAGTCAAGAAGTTTTATATCTCCTTTAAACAACTAAGGGTCCATAAGAACATGAGAACATAAGAAAGGTTACAAATGAGAGGAGGCCATTTGGCCCATCTTGCTCGTTTTGATGTTAGTAGCTTATTGATCCCAAAATATCATCAAAGAGCTTCTTGAAGGATCCCAGGGTGTCAGCGTCAACAACATTACTGGGGAGTTGATTCCAGACCCTCACAATTCACTGAGTAAAAAAGTGCCTCCTACTTTCTCTTCTGAATGCCCCTTTGTCTAATCTCGATTTGTGACCCTTGGTTTTTTCAGGCTGAAAAAGGCCCATGGGTCGACACCCAGAATAATTCTGTTCGCTCTTCTTTGCACTCTTTCTAGAGCAGCAATATCTATTTTATAGCAAGTTGACCAGAACTGCACACAATATTCAAGATGAGGTCTTACTATTGCATTGTACAGTTTTAACATTACTTCCCTTGATTTAAATTCGACACTTTTCACAATGTATCTGAGCATCTTGTTAGCCTTTTTTTATAGCTTCCCAACATTGTCTAGATGAAGACATTTCTGAGTCAACAAAAACTCGGAGGTCTTTTTCATAGATTCCTTCTCCAATTTCAGTATCTCCCATATGATATTTATAATGTACATTTTTATTTCCTGCGTGCAGTACCTTACACTTTTCTCTATTAAATGTCATTTGCCATGTGTCTGCCCAGTTCTGAATCTTGTCTAGATCATTTTGAATGACCTTTGCTGCTACAACAGTGTTTGCCACTCCTCCTACGTTTGTGTCGTCTGCAAATTTAACAAGTTTTCTTACTATACCAGAATCTAAATCATTAATGTAGATTAGGAATAGCAGAGGACCTAATACTGATCCCTGTGGTACACCACTGGTTACATATATATAAACATATAAGTTTGCATATAATAGAAATCAGGCTTACTGGTCTGTAGTAACCTGGTTCAGTTTTGTTTCCTTTTTAATGGTTGCAATTTTCCAGTCTGTCAGTACCACCCCTCTGTCAAGAGACCGCTGCATGATCTTGATTAGCGGTTTGTAAATTACTTCTTTCATTTCTTTGAGTACTACTGGGAGGATCTCATCCAGCCCAGGGGATTTGTTTCTTTTAAGAGCTCCTAGTCCCTTTAACACCTCTGCTTCAGTTATGCTAAAGTTATTTAAAACTGGATAGGAACTGGATGACATGTGGGGCATGTTGTCAGCATCTTCCTTTTAAAAAGTTGTGAAATGTAATCATTTAATATATTTGCTATTTCTTTATTCACCTATGATTTTGCCATTGGTACTCTTAAACATGTATTTTTCTCTTTGAATGTTCTCTTGCTGTTGTAATATTTGAAAAACATTTTGGAATTGGTTTTAGCTCCCTTAGCAATGTTCATTTCTATTTCTCTCTTGGCCTTTCTAACTTCCTTTTTGACTTGTGTTTGCAGTTCCATGTACTCTTTCTGCGTACTTTCTTTTTCATCCTTTTTTAATGCTCTATAAAGTGCCTTTTTTCGCTGAATATTTTTTTTAATTGATCTAATAAACCATTTTGGCAATTTAGTTTTACATTTAGATTTGTCTACTTTAGGGATGTAATTGTTTTGCGCCTCTAGTACTACATTTTTGAAGAATAATAATCCTTCTTCTGTGGATGTTTTCTCTATTTTACTCCAATCTACTTCTGTTAGTCTCTGTTTCATACCTTCATAGTTTGCTTTTCTAAAATTGTAAACCTTAGCTTTAGTCATTACTTAAATTTAAAAAACACTTCAAATGAGACCATGTTATGGTCTGAGTTTGGCAATGATTCTCTGACTTCTGTTTTAGTTATTCTGTTTTTGTTATTTGAAAAGACTAAATCAAGGCATGCCTCCCCTCTAGTCAGTGCCTTGACAAATTGTGTTAGGAAGCAGTCATTTGTCATTTCCACCATTTCTATTTCATCCATCGCGCTACCCAGCGCGTTTTCCCATTTTATTTGGGGGAAGATGAAATCTCCCATTAGTATGGCTTCTGCTTTGCTACACACATTTAATAGGAGACACTTTTTTACACAGAGAATTGTGAGGGTCTGGAATCAACTCCCCAGTAATGTTTTTGAAGCTGACACCCTGGGATCCTTCAAGAAGCTGCTTGATGAGATTTTGGGATCAATAAGCTACTAACAACCAAACGAGCAAGATGGGCCGAATGGCCTCCTCTCGTTTGTAAACTTTCTTATGTTCTTATGTTCTTATTTCTAATGTCATTGTATAACAGATTATTGTGCTCACCGTCTGAATCTGGCAGTCTATAGCATGCTCCTATTATTATGCCCTTTGAATAATTGTCCGTTATTCTGACCCATATTGATTCAGTTTTATTTTCTTTGTCCAGGTTTAACACCTGGGCTTCAAGACTGTTTCTTATGTATAGCTCTATCCCTCCTCCTCTTCTGTCCTGCCTGTCTTTCCTATACAGTGTATATCCACAAATATTATATTCGTCCCCATCACTCTCAGACAACCAAGTTTCTGTAACACCTATCACATCATAGTTACTTGTTAGTGCAGTAGCTTCAAGTTCTAGAATTTTGTTTCTGATACTTCAGCATTTAGATAAATACATTTAATGGTTGACTTACCTGAGTTGTTGTTCTTGTTTTGATGCGGTCTCCCTTCTGTTTTTTTTGGTTGATTTCTCCCCCCTTACTTTTTAGTTTAAATTCTTCTGAACCTGCTCGAAGATCTTTTCTCCAAATAGACTGGTTCCCTTGTTATTTAAGTGCAGGCCATCCCGTCTATACAGATAATCCTTGTTGTAGAATGTGGTCCAATGAACAAGATAGGTGAAGCCTTCTCGTGTGCCATGCGTTTTGATTAATTATTTCCAGCTGTCCATATGGTCCTTTGCAAGGTGCCGGTAATATACCAGAAAATACCACAGTTTTGGTTTTCTCTTTTAATTTCCTTGAAAAAATAATTTCACTCTCTGAATTTGTTTTGCAGGGATTTTGGTCTGTTTCTTCCAATGTTGTTTGTACCGATGTGGACGACTACTTCCGGGTCGTCTCCTGTTCGTTCTAGGAGCCCGACCACTTTCTCAGTGATGTGCTTGACCGAGGCTCCCGGAATGCAGCACACTGTTGTAGTAAGGTGGTCCAAACTGCGCATTGAACTTGCTGTGTTTTTCAATATGGACTCCCCAACAATCATGACCTCCCTTCTTTTTGCTGTCTGGCCACCATTGTCAATAGGGTGCTGGATGTTATTCCTTTCATTCTCTTCTTGTTGGTTCTGCTCATCAAAATTCTGAAGTGACTCAAATTTTTTGGTGGTTTTGATTTCTGGTGGTTGTGTTTGACAAAGTTTCTTTTTTTCCCTGCTTCTGCCTACCTGAACCCAGCTGTTCTGACCTTCTACCTCCCTGGTGACTTTCAGTCTGTTAGGGGTGATGCAGACTTCCATGAATTGTGGGTGTGCCAGTTCCTCAAGATGCTTTTGCAGTCGCACATCTTCCAGCTCCATTTCTAGCATACTTACTAGTTTATGCAAGTCCTGGATTGTGCGACACTTTTTGCACACTTGGTTTAACTCCGCTGGGTTTTCTCGGATTTCCCGCATCAAGCAGGTGTCACAGATTAGTGGCTTGAAGACGATCTTGAGGATTTTTTTTTTTTGAAGTTTAGTTTCTTCTGCAGCTGTCAGCCTGCTTTCAAACTGCTCTGTACATTTCCACACCTGTACTTCTCCCACCTGTTGTTGCTGGGAAGACTGACTCATTTAACTATGTTGTTCTGCTGTGCTGTTTGCTCCTCCCCTTGCCCGTGTCTCAGAATTGGGCTGAATTTGAATCAGCTGCTCTGAGTTTCAGCTTTGTTATCAGAAAAACACATGTTGCTGTTTGACTTTGAGGTGCTGCGTTTTCCCAATGTCCTGTGTTTTCTGATTAAAGCAATTAAAGATGCAATTTCACCTTTCTGCTTCTAAACTGCTCTGTACTTCTTCACCTCACACTCGCTGCGAAGACTGCCTTGTTTAACTGTGTTGTCCTGTTGTTGTTGGTGAATGCAATGGTGCAGGGGCTTCTGGGAGATATGAAAATTTCTACATTGCATGTGCCTATGCAATGCCTGACCTTCAATTGTAATGTTAATTGACTACTCAGGAGGTTTTATATCTCCTTTAAATGACTATGGGTTTTGTTGTGGTGGGCGAACGCAACACTGTGGGGGCTTTGGGAAGAAATGCAAATTTCCACGTTGCATTTGCCTATCCATTGTGATACCTTCACTTGTAATGTTGGTTGACTATGCAGGAGCTTATATATATCTTTTAAACGACTAAGGGCCCTGCTGTGGTGGGCGATCACAATGCCGCGGGAGAATGCAATTTTCCATATATATATATATATATATATATATATATATATATATATATATATATATAATTTTTTTATTTAAAACAATAAAAACAATAACAAAATCCAAAAAAACAATATCAAAACAAAAACCTTATCTACAAAACAAAATCATATTCAAAACACAAACATCCTTACTCAAAAATCAAAACAGTCATCAAACTTTCTTTTGTAACATAAACAATCATTAACTTTTATTTAACATTTTTCTCTGTTATTTTCACAGCAGTCTCTTTTCCTTTCTCTGCTTCCTCCACATGATCCACCCAGTCCTTCTTCTGCTCTTTCTCAGGTGATAACCCAAGCTCCTGCACTCCCGCTTCCTCTGCTGACTTCTTCTCTGCCGGCTGTCTCTGCTTCTTCCCCTTCTCAGCCAGGTTCCCTTTTCCAGATGTAGTCACTGGCACTGACACCAGTTTCTTTTCTGATCTTTTCTTGGTTGCAGTTGATGGCGCTGACAATGGTATCTCTGGCGTTTTCACTTCTCCTTTATCTGTTGCTCCTTTCTTAGTCTCCTCCTCCTCGCTGGAATCCTCCTCACTGCTCTCGGGTTCAGCGTAACCTGCAGGCCTGTGCGGACTCTTATAAAACAAATGATTAATATCCCCACACAAATTACATTTTCTCCGTTCTTTACATTCTTTTGTATTATGTCATTTTTTATTGCAATTCCTGCATTATAATTCTTTACACTCCTCAGCCTTGTGACAAATCTCATTACATTTTCTGCAAACCTCCAGTTGTCCAACATAATACAGATATCCTCTGTTTGGTCCAATTGAGAAAGTGGAAGGCAGATGCCCCACTCCCTCATACCCCACTTTACTGGGGCGGAACCTCGCCCACCCTCTCCAAGTTCCGTTCCACATGTCAAATTCATCTAGGCATTTCTCAGGCGGCCTGACCACATTACAGTCTTGTCCCAGAAAAGTGGATATATCCTCCCCAGGATCAAAAGGATTGTACATATGTACATTCACCACACGCACTTCTTGAACAAAAAGTGATTCAAAACAAATCAACTCAAAGGCAATAATTTTTCATTCTCCTTAAAACATCGCCAAACAATCTTGCAATACTGTTCAGTTTTAAATGTTATATCAAAAAATCCTCTTGCCTGGCAATCCTTTAAGCAGAACATTACGTTGAAGTCCACCTTGAGCCTCTTCAAAATGTTGATGAGAAAATCCTTCCTTCCAATATTCTTTGTTCCTTCTTTCTTCAGCACACAAATAGACCCTGTACCAAAATGTGCATATCTGCCTAACGCTTTCTGCCAAAATTTGAATACATGCCAAATACTGCCCTCCAAAACTAGGCTCCTAAAATTATCATATCTGCGCTATACACGCTGCCAAAATTTGCATATCTCCCATAATACCCTATGCCAAAATTTGCATATCTGCCAAATACTGCCTCCCAAAATTTGCACACCTGCCAAATACTGTTCCTCAAAATCTGCAATTCTCCCACAATACACACTCCTAAAATTAGCATATCTGTCTTACATCCTGTGCCAAAATTTGCATATGTCCCATAATACCCTCTGCCAAAATTTGCATATCTGCCAAAATTTGCATACCTGCCAAATACTGTCCTCCATAATTTGCATATCTCGCACAATACATGGTCCCACATTAGCATATCTGCCCTATACCCTGTGCCAGAATTTGCATACCTCTCTCGAAGATGTGTTTTGTTTGAAGGAGAACATCAGAAGAGGGAGATTCGACTTGACTCTGCAGACAGAAGAACACTGTTTGAAAGTATTGAAGACCTTTGGAGAGGATAAGGAAAATTTGCCTGCCAGTAACATGGAGCCTTTGTTTCTTAAGGACTGGAGGACATTTTTTCTGACAATGTCCTGCCCTTTCTTTTCTAGTGGAGGATATTACCACAAGCTTGAAAAGTCGTTTTGAGCTACAGAGTGAGGTGCCTCTGAAGACCATGGATTCAGAAGGAATATGGAATGGGTTGTGAAAGTACACGACGAGATTGCTTCATGTTCGACCTGACTTTAGGATTAGAACATAAGAACAGAAGAAAGTTTACAAACGAGAGGAGGCCATTCGGCCCATCTTGCTCGTTTGGTTGTTAGTAGCTTATTGATCCCAAAATCTCATCAAGCAGCTTCTTGAAGGATCCCAGGGTGTCAGCTTCAACAACATTACTGGGGAGTTGATTCCAGACCCTCACAATTCTCTGTGTAAAAAAGTGTCTCCTATTTTCTGTTCTGAATGCCCCTTTTTCTAAACTCCATTTGTGACCCCTGGTCCTTGTTTCTTTTTTCAGGCTGAAAAAGTCCCTTGGGTCGACACTGTCAATACCTTTTAGAATTTTGAATGCTTGAATTAGGTCGCCACGTAGTCTTCTTTGTTCAAGACTGAACAGATTCAATTCTTTTAGCCTGTCTGCATATGACATGCCTTTTAAGCCCGGAATAATTCTGGTCGCTCTTCTTTGCACTCTTTCTAGAGCAGCAATATCTTTTTTATAGCGAGGTGACCAGAACTGCACACAATATTCAAGATGAGGTCTTACAAGTGCATTGTACAGTTTTAACATTACTTCCCTTGATTTAAATTCAACACTTTTCACAATGTATCCGAGCATCTTGTTAGCCTTTTTTATAGCTTCCCCACATTGCCTAGATGAAGACATTTCTGAGTCAACAAAAACTCCTAGGTCTTTTTCATAGATTCCTTCTCCAATTTCAATATCTCCCATATGATATTTATAATGTACATTTTTATTTCCTGCGTGCAGTACCTTACACTTTTCTCTTAAATGTCATTTGCCATGTATCTGCCCAGTTCTGAATCTTGTCTAGATCATTTTGAATGACCTTTGCTGCTGCAACAGTGTTTGCCACTCCTCCTACTTTTGTGTCGTCTGCAAATTTAACAAGTTTGCTTACTATACCAGAATCTAAATCATTAATGTAGATTAGGAATAGCAGAAGACCTAATACTGATCCCTGTGGTACACCGCTGGTTACCACACTCCATTCTGAGGTTTTTCCTCTAATCAGTACTTTCTGTTTTCTACATGTTAACCACTCCCTAATCCATGTACATGTGTTTATTTAGGATTGGTCCTAAAGACTTTAGGATTTACAGAGGTCAGCCAAGAGTTTGTTTTAAATGCAATAGAGCAGTTCATTTTGCCAGAGTGTGAAGAGATTATTTTTAAGAACAGTAATCAGAATGGCTATGTTTCTAAAGACTGTCCCAGTGGGATTAAATGCAATCTCTATGGAGCGCGCACGCGTATAAGGATTGTCCACAGAGTGCTAGGAGTTATGCTCAAGCTGCAAGAGATGGAGAGAAGAAAAAAGAAGATTCAAAAGGAGAGATCACAGAGAGAGGAAAAAACAGATGAAAAAGAAACCCAAAAGAACAAAGGAGAGAGTGTTGGGGGAGGAGCTCCCAAAAAAGGAGGTAGAAAGGTGGGAAAAATGGAACAGAACAGACAAAGGAAAGGGGCAGAGAGTCGAGAAAGGAGGAGGGAGGAAGTGATTTCAAAGATGATCAGCAGAGGTCCCCAGAGCATTCTAGTGCTGAAATGACAGAGAGAGAGTAGAGGGAGAGGTGCAGAGGAAGAGATAAGATAGAGATGGAAAGGAGGCGAGGACTAGTGAAGATCTGTCAAGAAAGATGAGAGGAAAAATGAGGGTGTAACAACGGGCCCGAGTTGGGATTAAGACAATGGAGGACGAGGAGAAGAAGAGTACTAGAAAGAGCAAAGAAGAGCAAAGAATTTGTGAAAGTTTGGAAGAGAAATGAATGAAGACTCTATGTCCCAAGGATTTTGAAGAACTTATTGTGTGGAAGGAGAGAATGAGAAAGGGAAGGATCACAGAAACACAGAGGAAAAGATACGAGGAAGAGAGAAAGATAATTTTGAAAGAAGCACAGTGGAAGGCGGATGAGGTGATGAGAAAATATCCAAAAAAGTTCATGTTTGGAGGAAAGGAAGTAAAGGAAAAGAGTTAAGAAAGACTTTTTGTTTGTTTTTTTGAATAAGGTTTGTCTGGGGAAAAAAGTTAAAGAAAGATTGTTGTTTTTGGTTTTTGAATAAGTTTTGTCTTTTTTTGTTTTTTATTGATTTGAAGAATAAAATTTAAAAAACAATCTGCCATATAACTTGTGCCAAATTTGCATATGTCCAATAATACCTTTAGCCAAAAGTTGTATATCTGCCAAATACCTTCTGCCAAAATTTGAATACCTGCCAAATACTGTCCTCCAAAATTTGAATATCTTCCAAAATACACATTTCTAAAGTTAGCATATCTGGCCTTTACAATTTGCCAAAATTTTCATATCTACCATAATGACTTCTGCCAAATTTGCAAATCTCCTATAATATCGCTTCTGCCAAAATTTAATTACCTGCAAAATAATGTCTTACAAAATTTGCATATCGTCAACAGCACAGCCTCCTAAAATTTGCATATCTGCCAAATACCCATTGCCGATATTTGCATATCCCCCATAATACCCTCTGCCAAAATTTGCATATTTCACACAATGCACGCTACCAAAATTTGCATACCTGACAAAACTTGTATATCTCCAAGAACACAGGCTCCTAAAATTTGAATGAATGCCTTATACCGTCTCCAAAAATTTGCATATCTCCCATAATACCCTCTACCAAAATTTGCATATTTGCGGAATTTTGCATACCTGCAGTACAATGCCTCCAAAATTTGCATATCTCCCAAAATACACTCTGCCAAAATTTGCATATCTCCCATAATACCCTCTCCCAACATTTGCATATCTGCCAAATACAGCCTACCAAAATTTGAATACCTGCCAAATACTGTCCTCCAAAATTAGCATTTTTCCCAAAATACCCGCTCCTAAAACTAGCATATCTGCCATAAACCCTGTGTGAAAATGTGTATATGTCCCATAGTACCCTCTGCCAAAATTTGCATATCTGCCAAATACCTTCTGCCAAAATTTGCATAGCTAGCAACTACTGTCATCGAAAGTTTGCTTATCTCCCACAATACATGCTCCGAAAATGAACATATCTGCCCTATACCCTGTGCAAAAATTTGCATATCTTAAATAATTCCCTCTGCCAAAATTTCCATTATCTCCCATAATCCGCTCTGCAAAAATTTGCATATCTGCCAAATATCGTCTGACAAAATTTGTATATTCCCAACAAAACACACTCCTAAAATTAGCATCTGTCGCGTACACTCTGCCAAAATTTGCATATCTCCCTTAATACCGTCTGCCAAAATTTGCATACCTGACAAATAATGCCCTCCAAAATGTTCATATCTCCCACAACACAGGCTCCTAATATTTCTATATTTGCCCTATACCCTCTCCGAAAATATGCTTATCTTCCATAATACCCTCTAGCAAAATTTGCATAACTGCAAAATTTCTTATACCAAAATCTACATACCTGCCAAATACTCTCCTCCAAATATTGCATAAATCCCACAACACATGCTCCTAAAATTAGCATATCTGCCCTTTGACATCTGTCAAAATTTGCATATCTCCCATAATACCCTCTTCAAAAATATACATATCTCCCATAACACCCTCTGCAAAAATGTATCTCCAGCAATACACATTCCTAAAGATAGCATCTCTGCCCTGTACCAAAATTTGAATATCTCCCCAAAAACACTCTGCAGAAATATACTTATCTCCCACAATATACTCTGCTAAAAATAACATATCTGTCATTCACAGTCTGCCAAAATATGCATACCTGCAAAAATTTCATACCTGCCAAATACAGTCCTCCAAAATTTGCATATCTCCCACAACACAGGCTATTAAAATTTGCATATCTGCCCTACATCCTGTTAAAAAATTGCATATCTGGGTATTATACCCTCTGCCAAAATGTCCATATCTCCCAGGGTATCCCAAAATTTTTACATATTTGCCATAAATAGATGTGCCAAAAGTACATATGTGTAGGACGTAGGTTTTAAACGTTGCATATTCCCCACAATACAGGCTCCAAAAATTATAGCATATATGCCCGACGGTTTTGCCAAAATTTGTATTTCTTATGTAATACACTCTGCCAAAATTTGTTTAGAGGGTGTTTTACACTGCGAAAAATACCATATAAGGGGTAACACAGGCTCGAGGATTTTAAACGTCCAGACCCTCTCTACAAAATTTGCAGATCTCCCATAATACGCTATGCAAGGGTATTATGCATAACTTTTTAAATACCCTCAGCCAAAATTTGGGAGTCGGTGACAAATGTAGTAGTCCAAACTTTGCATATATCGTATACAATACACATACTACAATTAGCATTTAAAGCCCTGTACCCTGTGACACGGTTTATACTTTGTATCTTCTATTAATGCCCTCTGTTTAATTCTGCTAATCTCCCCTCAATATACCCTGCTAAAATTAGCATATATGCATTGCAATAACACAGTCTGCCAAAATTTGCATACCTGCCAAATACTGTTCTCCAAAATTTTAGAATCTTCCACAACGACATTGCTTAAACAAAAAAACGTATATTGGGATATGGTTTATACCAAAAGACGCATATTGCCAAGATTTTTTCTGCGTATTAGCGGTTTATAATCGCCAAATACTGTCCTCAAAACGTGCATAGGGTTTTTGTGTGAAAATTTTAATCCTATATAGGGATATGCCCTGGGACACGGTTTAAACGAATTGAGGGGTATATGAGCGATTTTAATCATATAAATTAGTTTATTTGCAATAGACAATCTGCTCTGTTAGATTTGCATACCTGCCAAAATTTGCAAAATCTGCCAAATACTGTCCTCCAAAACATGTATAGCTCTCACATCCGAGGATTCCTAAACGTTGACGGGAAATGGGCCCTAACCTCTTCGAAAAACAGAGGGTGTCTCGGAGATAGCCTTACCAAAATTTCCATATCGGTTTAATACCGGTTGCCAAAATTTGACATAGATGACAGTAGGTTTCAAACGAATAGAGGGTGTATGTCCGAGGATTTTAATCGTCTAAACGGGATACTGTACCCTATGTATAGAGGGTCAAAATTATGCATAGTCGGTATAAACGTAGAGAGGTTATTGCAATCTCTCCAATAATCTCTGCAAAAAAATTTGTAATACTGTCTTCCAAAATTTGCATACCTGGACGGTTTATGCCCCCAAATTTTGCATATCTCCCAAAATACACAGGATTTTAATCTTAGACGGTAGCTGCCATATACACGTATATATTGCATATCTCCATAAAATATACTCTGCCAAAATTTGCATATCTCCCATAATACCCTCTGCCAAAATTTGCATATCTCCCATAATATCTTCTGCCAAAATTTGCATACCTGCCTAATACTGTCTCCAAAATTTGAATATCTCCCACAATACATGCTCCTAAAATTAGCATATCTGCCCTATACACTGTGAGAAAATTTGCATATCTTCCATAATACCCTCAGCCATAATTTGCATATCTCCCACAATGCACAATCCTAAAATTAGCATATATGCCTTATACCCTGTGCAAAATTGCATATCTCCCATAATACCCTCTTCCAATATTTGCATATTTGCCATAAAACATCTGCCAAAATTTGCTAACCTGCCAAATGCTGTCCTCCAAAATTTGCAAATCTCCCACAATACACGCTCCTAAAATTAGCATATCTGCCCTATACCCTGTGCCAAAATTTGCATATTTGCATATCTCCCATAATACCCTCTTCCAAAATTTGCATATCTCCCATAATGCCCTCATTCAATGTACTAGTGGGATATTAGTGGAGAAAATTTTAACCGATAGAGGGTCCATTCTGGACAAAATTTTTATCTGTAGAATGTACTGATGGAGAAATTTTTAACATCTCCCGGTTTATAGCCTCTGGTTTTAAACGTAACTGCCAGTTATCATCTGCCAAAATTTGCATACCTGTCAAATATTATCCACCAAATTTTGCATATATCCCACAATACACATACTTTTCGTAGCATATAGGCCCTATTATAGGAAATTTTTATTTCCCATTAATATCCTCTGCCAAAATTTTTAATAATAGAAGGGTACAATTTTGCCAAAGTTTTAAAATCATAGATGTATCATGTGAGACGGTTTTATAGTATATAGCGTTTATAGTTTTAAAGATTAGTTGTTAAGCGTATTGACGGTTCTATACAAACTTTACAACGTTTTGACCATAACTGCCCAAAGAAGGTGTTTATGTGTGAGGATTTATATCTTATAGACGGGGATATGGGACAAAATTTTTAAACGTATACCCTGGTTCAAAATTTGACTAAATAATTCCCTCTGCAAAATTTGCAAATCTCCTGTTACCCTGTGCAAAAATGTTCATATCTGCCAAAGACCGTGTTTCAAAATTTGCATATCTGCCAAATACTGCCCTCCAAAATTTGCTGCTCTCCCACAATACATGCTCCTAAAATTAACATATCTGCTCTATACCATTTGCCAAAATTTGCATAACTCCCATAATATTTTCTGCCAAAATTTGCATATCTCCCATAATCAACTCTGCCAAAATTTGCATATCTGCCAAATACGTTCTGCCAAAATTTGGATACCTGCCAAATACAGTCCTCCAAAATTTGCATTTTTGCCAAAATACATAAAATGCCTTATAGCCTCTGCCAAAATTTGCATATCTTCTGTAATACCCTCTGCCAAAATTTGCATATCTGCCAAATACCGTCTGCCAAAATTTGCATACCTGCCAAATACTGTCCTGCAAAATTTGCATATCTCCCATAATACACTCTCCTAAAATTAGCATATCTGCCATATACCCTGTGCCAAAATTTGCATATCTCCCATAATACTGTCTGCCAAAATTTGCATATTTCCCATAATATCTTCTGCCAAAATTTGCATATCTCCTATAATCCCCTCTTCCAAAATTTGATTAACTCCCATAACAACCTGTGCCAAAATTTGTATATGTCCCATACTACCCTCTGACAAAATTTTCATATATGCCAAATATCGTCTGCCAAAATTTGCATACCTGCCTAATACTGTCCTCCAAAATTTGCATATCTCCCACCATACACGCTCCTAAAATTAGTCTAGATGGCTTATACCCTGTGTCAAAATTGCATATCTCCATAATACCTTCTTCCAACATTTCCATATAATCCCTTCTGCCAAAATGTGCCAAACTTTGCATATCTTCCCTAATACTGTCTGCCAAAATTTGCATATCTCCCATAATATCTTCTGCAAAAATTTGCATATCTGCCAAATACCGCCTGCCAAAATTTTACATACTGCCAAATACTGTCCTCCAGAATTTGCATCTCTCCCACAATACATGCTCCTAAAATTAGCCTATATGCCCTATTCCCTGAGCCAAAAATTACATATCTCCCATAATACCATATGCCAAAATTTGGATATTTCACATAATACCATCTGATAAAATCTGCTTACCTGCCAAATACGGTCCTCCAAAATTTGCATATCTCCCACAATATACGCTTCTAAATTGAGCATATCTGCCCTCTACCCTGTTCCAAAATTTGCATATCTCCCATAATATACTCTGCCAAAATTTGCATATCTCCCATAATCCCCTCTTCCAAAATTTGCATATCTGCCAAATATCTTCTGCCAAAATTTGCATACCTGCCAAATACTATCCTCCAAAATTTGCATATCTCCCACAATACAGACTCCTAAAATTACCATATCCGCCCTATACACTGTGCAAAAATTTGCATATCTTCCATAATACACTCTGCCAAAATTTACATATCTCCCATAATATCTTCTGCCAAAATTTGCATATCTGCCAAATACCTTCTGCAAAAATTTGCATATCTGCCAAATACTGTCCTCCAAAATTTGCATATCTCCCATAATACCCGCTGCCAAAATTTGCATATCTGCCAAATACAGTCTACCAAAATTTGCATATCTCCCACAATACACGTTTCTAAAATCAGCATATCTGCCCTAGAAGTAACTTAAAAAATAGATAGATGGTGAGTAAGTAGATTCAAGAAAATGCACAGAGTCCTTTTCTTCAATCAGTTGCCAGGTTTATTGAAATATGCAGGGAGTCTGGTCCCAGGTACAGGACATACAGAACTCAAAATTACAATGCTTGCGTGACATTAAATACCCTTCTGTATAGATGGTCCACCTCCCCTTTCTCTGACACTTAACCAATGGTCAAGGTAATTTAATTTATTGTGTGAGTGTTAATGTGTGTGTCTGTGTGTGTAGTCTAGTGTGACAACCTCTGAACTCAGTGCATTCTTCACACTCCTGGAGACAAAAGGTCCATACATCTGCCTTTTGTTATCTCCTTGCGACCCCCTTTGATGCCAGTGGGATTATCTCTTTTGATCTCTCTGAAGTCTAGAGCCTGTTCCCTTCTAGTCCACAGCATTGTTATCTCATTAGCTTGCAGTCATTGTTGGGCAGTTTGTAGACGCATCGTCTCTATCAGTGGTTAGCAGTACATGCAATTTGAACCAAACAGTCTGCTATCTGCAATATTAGTCTCTTTTCAGAAAAGAACACCAGTATAGCTCTGCTAGTCCACATGCGTAGCAAACCCCTAATCAATTCTCAATCCATGTTTTCCAACACTGCCCTATACCCTGTGCCAAAATTTGCATATCTCCCATAATAAATTCTTACAAAATTTGTATAGATTTCATAGTACGCTCTGCCAAAATTTACATTAAGCTAATTGGAAACTAGAGTCGGGTCAGATAGATATTCAATGTTTAAGAGATACATATGGCAAAATTGTAGATGAAGAAAAAAAAATAGCAAATATATTAAATGATTACTTTTCACACGTTTTTACAAAGGAAGATACTGACAACATGCCCCACATGTCATCCAGTTCCTATCCAGTTTTAAATAACTTTAGCATAACTGAGGCAGAAGTGTTAAAGGGACTAGGAGCTCTTAAAATAAACAAATCCCCTGGGCCGGATGAGATCCTCCCAGTAGTACTCAAAGAAATGAAAGAAGTAATTTACAAACCGCTAACCAAGATCTGCAGCAGTCTATTGACACAGTGGTGGTACCGACAGACTGGTAAACTGCAAACGTAATACCGATCCACAAAAAGAGACTCAAAACTGAACCAGGTAACTACAGACCAGTAAGCCTGACTTCTATTATATGCAAAAACTATGGAAATTATAATATGATCCAAAACGAAAAATTACCTATATGGTAACAGGGTCCTGGGAGACAGTCAACATGGTTTTAGGAAAGGGAGATCGTGTCTAACTAACTTGCTTGATTTTTTTGAGGATGCAACATCGATAATGGATAATTGCAAAGCATAACATGGTTTATTCCCGCACAAAAGATTAATTCTCAAACTGAACGCAGTTAGGATTCAAGGAAACACATGTACATTGATTAGGGAGTGGTTAACATGTAGAAAACAGAAAGTACTGATTAGAGGAGAAACCTCAGAATGGAGTGTGGTAACCAGCGGTGTACCACAGGGATCAGTATTAGGTCCTCTGCTATTCCTAATCTACATTAATGATTTAGATTCTGGTATAGTAAGCAAACTTGTTAAATTTGCAGATGGCACAAAATAGGATGAATGGCAAACACTGTTAAGCAGCAAAGGTCATTCAAAATGATCTAGACAAGATTCAGAACTGGGCAGACACATGGCAAATGACATTTAATAGAGAAAAGTGTAAGGTACTGCACGCAGGAAATAAAAATGTACATTATAAATATCATATGGAAGATACTGAAATTGGAGAAGGATTCTATGAAAAACACCTAGGGGTTTTTGTTGAATCAGAAATGTCTTAATCTAGACAATGTGGGGAAGCTATAAAAAAGGCTAAAAGATGCTTGGATACATTGTGAAAATTGTTAAATTTAAATAAGGGAAGTAATGTTAAAATTATACAATGAACTAGTAGACCTCATCTTGAATATTGTGTGCAGTTCTAGAAAGAGTGCAAAGAAGAACGAAAAGCATTATTCTGGGCTATAAAGGGATGTCATATGAGACAGGCCTAAAGAATTGAATCTGTTCAGTGTTGAACAAAGAAGACTACGCGGTGACCTAATTCAAGCATTCAAAATTCTAAAAGGTATTGACAGTGTCGACCCATGGGGCTTTTTCAGCCTGAAAAAAAAGAAACAAGGACCAGGGGTCACATATGAAGATTAGGCAAAGGGGCATTCAGATCAGAAAATAGAAGACACTTTTTTACTCAGAGTATCGTGAGGGTCTGGAATCAACTCCCCATTAATGTTGTTGAAGCTGACACCCTGGGATCCTTCAAGAAGCTGCTTGATGAGATTCTGCGATCAATAATTTACTAACAACCAAAAGAGCAAGATGGGCCGAATGGCCTCCTCTCGTTTGTACCCTTTCTTATGATGTCTGATGCATTAAAATTTAGTGATTGAATGCTGTACTCTAGACAAGTATAATGGTTAAACTATTTTGTATTTAATAGCTGTCAATATATAAAGATGAGCGCATTTTGTAGGATAAAAGGGATACATGATAATGAAGGAAATAAAATACGACCCTTCCACACATGGTGTTAGAGAGATTCACTGGCATTGCTCATAAAAACAGTGGACACCTTATCGGCGAGCCCCTTTTATGGCTCAAATTTTTCCACCTCTTGCCGTAGCCTCAGGACGAGAAACGAGCCCACTGAGAAGTTGGATGTGCAGAGAGATGGGCCGCCTCGCCCAGAGTGCCCCATGATAGAGTGTGACCTTGGCTGACCAGGTAAGCACATTCAATTACCTCAGTCACTTCGCACACGAGTTTTGTTATTCCTGTGACAATGGATGGTACAAAAACCCAGGCTCTCCTGGATTCACTGTGTGGTCAGTCTCTAGTACAGGAGATCCTACTTTCACCGGAGCATAACATATATTGGGATGGGTGCATATTTAATGCATTCATGGGGATATATGCTGCTATCCCAAGATCAGTGTGAAAATGACTATTGGCCAGCAGGTGCAGGTAGGATTATATCCTCAATTGCCAGTACCGGTAGTTCTGGGACGGGATTGTGAGCAGTTTAAAGATTGTAACAGCCCTGTCCTCCTTACTAGCTAAGAAAAAGGAAGTAATTGGAGAGATTTTTCCCTTTCGTGATCCAGAATGGTTTTGCCATAAATTTAAACCCCTTAAAACTAAACGGGAGCGTCGGATCGCTAAGAATGAGGGCTGGCAATGGAGGGGGGGGTCTGAGAAGTTTGAGGTTCGGGAGGAAGGTGAAGAGTCTGGGGAGAGACCGCGGAGCCAGCGCAGGAGTCTGGCTCGGACGCCTCTGCTGGGGACTGACTTGAACCCGAGTTGGAAGCTGATTTCTTAGCTCGCTCCCGTGACTTCCGACTCGAGCAAGGGCGTGACGATGTGCTGGGCAGGCTCATTCACAGCAGCTGTGGTTAATGGTCAGGTGGTCGAGCCCAGACGCGCCGCCACGTACGCTCACTTCAAAATAAAATGAGACCTTCTGTACTGTCTTCATAAATTACCCCAGACCAGGGAAGTGCGTCATCAGTTGTTTATTCCTCAGCCCTTAAGCCCATTTGTTGCAGCTGGCTCACGCTATTTCCCTGTCTGGTCATTTGGAAAGGGATAAAACTAAAGTAAGGCTGGTGTCACGGTTCTTCTGGCTGGGGCTGTATGGCAATGTCAAGCGGTTTTGTGAGCGTTGTAGGGAATGTCAGAATGCCAGCGCTAGGTCCGTTCCACGGGCCCCACTGGTGCCTTTGCTCCTAGTGGAAGCTCCGTTTGAATGTATTGCGATAATAGTTGTGCCACTGGAGAGGAGAATGGCAGGATACCCCCCCCCCCTACCATTTTCTATTATGCTATGCTTTATCCAGAGGCTATTCCCCTCCGTTCGATGTCAGCCAAGTTTGTTGCGAACGAGCTTGTGAAGGTTTTCTCCCGGGTTGGGATTCCCAAGGCGATATCTCCAAGGATCCAATTTTATGTCCCGGCTAATCCGTGGAACATATAAGATTTTGGGAATTAGGTCAATTAGGACCATTACGACGGTCTGGTGGAACGCTTTAATAAAACCCTTAAGAACATGTCGCGCAGGTTTATTTGAAGTGATGTGCGTTTCTGGGACCAGCTGATTCCTCCCCTTATCTTTGCAATCAAAGAGGTATCTCAGGCTTCCACAGGGTTTACACCATTCGAGCTGCTGTATGGGTGAAGACCCCGGGGCATGCTTGATCTGGTCAGAGAGATGTGGGAGGAGCAGCAGGACAATTCGACCAATACCGTCTGGTATGTGTTGGACCTGCGCAAGCGTCTTGAGTCTGTTGGGAAATGGGCGCACGACAATTTGCAGCAGGCTCAGCACAGACAGGGGACACAGTAGAATCCAGGAACCCGGTTGCGCATATTTCAGCCAGGGGATAGTACTTCTATTATTAGACAGTTCCGAGTCGAAACTCTTGGCTAAATGGCAAGAACACTGTGAGGTTACATTCCAGGTTGGGAAGGTGGACGATGAGATCTGCCAGCCGGAGCGACAGAGAGAGACACAAATCCTAATTTAACATTTCAACCTATTAAAGCCTTGGTTGCAACCGCAGGCATTGCTAGTGGCGTACGCAGATGACGTCCCTGACATGGGACCTGATCTTTCTGTGTTGGCAAGAAAAGGGTCGGTACAGATTGTGTGAGACTCTGACACCAGCACAGAAATGCCAGGCTCATGGTCTGGTGGCGGAGTTTCCTGACATAAGAACATAAGAACATAAGAAAGTTTACAAACTAGAGGAGGCCATTCGGCCCATCTTGCTCGTTTGGTTGTTAGTAGCTTATTGATCCCAAAATCTCATCAAGCAGCTTCTTGAAGGATCCCAGGGTGTCAGCTTCAACAACATTACTGGGGAGGTGATTCCAGACCCTCACAATTCTCTGTGTAAAAAAGTGTCTCCTATTTTCTGTTCTGAATGCCCCTTTTTCTAAACTCCATTTAGTTTGAGTAGTCTTCTTTGTTCAAGACTGAACAGATTCAATTCTTTTAGCCTGTCTGCATATGACATGCCTTTTAAGCCCGGAATAATTCTGGTCGCTCTTCTTTGCACTCTTTCTAGAGCAGCAATATCTTTTTTATAGCGAGGTGACCAGAACTGCACACAATATTCAAGATGAGGTCTTACAAGTGCATTGTACAGTTTTAACATTACTTCCCTTGATTTAAATTCAACACTTTTCACAATGTATCCGAGCATCTTGTTAGCCTTGTTTATAGCTTCCCCACATTGCCTAGATGAAGACATTTCTGAGTCAACAAAAACTCCTAGGTCTTTTTCATAGATTCCTTCTCCAATTTCAATATCTCCCATATGATATTTATAATGTACATTTTTATTTCCTGCGTGCAGTACCTTACACTTTTCTCTATTAAATGTCATTTGCCATGTGTCTGCCCAGTTCTGAATCTTGTCTAGATCATTTTGAATGACCTTTGCTGCTGCAACAGTGTTTGCCACTCCTCCTACTTTTGTGTCGTCTGCAAATTTAACAAGTTTGCTTACTATACCAGAATCTAAATCATTAATGTAGATTAGGAATAGCAGAGGACCTAATACTGATCCCTGTGGTACACCGCTGGTTACCACACTCCATTCTGAGGTTTTTCCTCTAATCAGTACTTTCTGTTTTCTACATGTTAACCACTCCCTAATCCATGTACATGTGTTTCCTTGAATCCCAACTGCGTTCAGTTTGAGAATTAATCTTTTGTGCGGGACTTTGTCAAAAGCTTTCTGGAAATCTAAATAAACCATGTCATATGCTTTGCAATTATCCATTATCGATGTTGCATCCTCAAAAAAATCAAGCAAGTTAGTTAGGCACGATCTCCCTTTCCTAAAACCATGTTGACTGTCTCCCAGTACCCTGTTACCATATAGGTAATTTTCCATTTTGGATCTTATTATAGTTTCCATAAGTTTTGCATATAATAGAAGTCAGGCTTACTGGTCTGTAGTTACCTGGTTCAGTTTTGTTTCCCTTTTTGTGGATCGGTATTACGTTTGCAATTTTCCAGTCTGTCGGTACCACCCCTGTGTCAAGAGACTGCTGCATGATCTTGGTTAGCGGTTTGTAAATAACTTCTTTCATTTCTTTGAGTACTACTGGGAGGATCTCATCCGGCCCAGGGGATTTGTTTATTTTAAGAGCTCCTAGTCCCTTTAACACTTCTGCCTCAGTTATGCTAAAGTTATTTAAAACTGGATAGGAACTGGATGACATGTGGGGCATGTTGTCAGTATCTTCCTTTGTAAAAACTTGTGAAAAGTAATCATTTAACATATTTGCTATTTTTTTTTCTTCCTCTATGATTTTGCCATTTGTATCTCTTAAACATTTAATCTCCTCTTTGAATGTTCTCTTGCTGTTGTAATATTGGAAAAACATTTTGGAATTGGTTTTAGCTCCCTTAGCAATGTTCATTTCTATTTCTCTCTTGGCCTTTCTAACTTCCTTTTTGACTTGCATTTGCAGTTCTGTGTACTCTTTCTGTGTACTTTCTTTTTGGTCCTTTTTTAATGCTCTGTAAAGTGCCTTTTTTCGCTGAATATTTTTTTTAAATTGATCTATTAAACCATTTTGGCAATTTAGTTTTACATTTAGATTTGTCTACTTTAGGGATATAATTGTTTTGCGCCTCTAGTACTACGTTTTTGAAGAACAACCATCCTTCTTCTGTGGGTGTTTTCTCTATTTTACTCCAATCTACTTCTGTTAGTCTCTGTTTCATGCCTTCATAGTTTGCTTTTCTAAAATTGTAAACCTTAGCTTTAGTCTTTACTTTTGAGGATTTAAAAAACACTTCAAATGAGACCATGTTGTGGTCTGAGTTTGCCAGTGGTTCTCTGACCTCTGTTTTAGTTATTCTATCTTCGTTATTTGAAAAGACTAAATCAAGGCATGCCTCCCCTCTAGTGGGTGCCTTCACAAATTGTGTTAGGAAGCAGTCATTTGTCATTTCCACCATTTCTATTTCATCCTTCGCGCTACCCACCGGGTTTTCCCATTTTATTTGGGGGAAGTTGAAATCCCCCATTAGTATGGCTTCTCCTTTGCTACACACATTTCTAATGTCATTGTATAACAGATTATTGTGCTCACCGTCTGAATCTGGCGGTCTATAGCATGCTCCTATTATTATGCCCTTTGAATTTTTGTCTGTTATTCTGACCCATATTGATTCGGTTTTATTTTCTTTGTCCAGGTTTAACACCTGGGCTTCAAGACTGTTTCTTATGTATAGCGCTACCCCTCCTCCTCTTCTGTCCTGCCTGTCTTTCCTATACAGTGTATACCCACAAATATTATATTCGTCCCCATCACTCTCAGATAACCACGTTTCTGTAACACCTATCACATCATAGTTACCTGTTAGTGCAGTAGCTTCAAGTTCTAGAATTTTGTTTCTGATACTTCTAGCATTTAGATAAATACATTTAATGGTTGTCTTACCTGAGTTGTTGTTCTTGTTTTGATGCGGTCTCCCTTCTGTTTTTTTGTTGATTTCTCCCCCCTTCCTTTCTAGTTTAAATGCTTCCGAACCTGCTCGAGGATCTTTTCTCCAAGTAGACTAGTTCCCTTGTTATTTAAATGCAGTCCATCCCGTCTATACAGATAGTCCTCGTTGTAGAATGTGGTCCAATGATCAAGATAGGTGAAGCCTTCCCGTGTGCACCACGTCTTCAGCCATGCGTTTTGATTAATTATTTCCAGCTGTCCATATGGTCCTTTGCAAGGTGCGGGTAGTATACCAGAAAATACCACAGTTTTGGTTTTCTCTTTTAATTTCCTTCCTAGCTCTCTGAATTTGTTTTGCAGGGATTTTGGTCTGTCTCTTCCAATGTTGTTTGTACCGATGTGGACGACTACTACCGGGTCGTCTCCTGTTCGTTCTAGGAGCCTGTCCACGTTTTCAGTGATGTGCTTGACCGAGGCTCCCGGAAGGCAGCACACTGTTGTAGTAAGGGGGTCCAAACTGCGAACTGAACTTGCTGTGTTTCTCAATATGGAGTCCCCAACAATCATGACCTCCCTTCTTTTTACTGTCTTGTCACCACTGTCAATAGGGTCCTGGATGTTGTTCCTTTCATTCTCTTGTTGTTGGTTCTGCTCATCAAAATTCTGAAGTGACTCAAATCTGTTGGTTGTTTTGATTTCTGGTGGTTGTGTTTGACGAAGTTTCTTTTTTTCCCTGCTTCTGCCTACCTGAACCCAGCTGTTCTGACCTTCTATCTCCCTGGTGGCTTTCAGTCTGTTAGGGGTGATGCAGACTTCCATGAATTGTGGGTGTGCCAGTTCCTCAAGATCCTGTTGCTGTCTCACTTCTTCCAGCTCCATTTCTAGCATACTTACTAGTTTATGCAAATCCTGGATCGCGCGGCACTTTACGCACACTTGGTTTAGCTCCGCTGGGTTTTCTCGGATTTCCCACATCAAGCAGGTGTCACAGATTACAGGCTTGAAGACCATGTTGAGGTTTTTTTTTTTTTTAAGTTTAGTTTCTTCTGCAGCTGTCAACCTGCTTTCCAACTGCTTCGAAACTGCTCTGTACTTTTCCACGCTGTACTTCTCCCACTCGCTGTCGCTTCCACTCGCTGTCGCTGGGAAGACTGCCTCGTTTAACTGCGTTGTTCTGCTGTGCTGTCGGCTCCTCCCCTCGCCCGTGTCTCAAAACGGCGCTGAATTTGAATCAGCTGCTCCGAGTTTCAGCTTGTTTGTTATCAGAAAAACACACGCGGCTGTTTGACTTTGAGCTGCTGCTGTGTTTCCCCAATGTCCTCTGATTAAAGCAATTCAAGATGCAATTTCTCCTTTCTGCTTCGAAACTGCTCTTTACTTTTCCACGCCTGTACTTCTTTTATCAGTACCTACAAGGGAACCTTGTACACTTGAAGGCAAGGGTCCGTTGCATGGACTTGCATTTTCTGTACATTACTTACAATTTAACTGACTTTACTGAGATTAACCCCCACCCACCGGGGGGGGTAATAGAAGAGTTCCAAAGTGACTGGAACAGTCTGGTGGTTTTAATTGATAAGCCAGACGGGTGAATTCGATTTTGCTTTGACTTTAGACGAGTCAATGAGAAATAGAAGTTTGACACTTATCCGATGCCCCGGGTAGATGAGTTGCTGGAACGTCTAGGCACCGCTCATTTTATGACGACACTGGATTTAACGAAGGGGTACGTACTGGCAGATACCCCTGACCCCGGAATCTACTGAGAGGACGGAGTTTTCGACTCCCTTTGGGTTATACCGATTTAGGACCATGCCTTTTGGGTTGCACGGAGCACCTGCCACGTTCCAGCGGATGATGGATTGTATCTTGCGGCCCCATCAGCAGTACGCCGCTGCTTACATAGATGACGTGGTTATCCACAGTGAGGATTGGCCGAGTCATCTGTGTAAGGTAGCGGCAGTGCTGCAATCCTTGCGGGAGGCTGGGCTCACTGCTACCCAAACAAGTGTGCAATTGAGAAGAGTGAGTAGGAGTATTTGGGGTATCGAAGGGAGGTGCCAGATCAGACCTGTGGTTGCTAAAGTGAAAGACTTGGCTGACTGGCCGGTTCCTACAATCAAAACAAGGTACACTCTTTCTTGGGACTAGCAGGCTACTATAGGAAGTTCATCCCGAGCTTCACTACGCTCGCTGCTCCCTTGACAGACCTCACCCAGAAGGCTGCACATGGCACGTGAGGCTAAAATAAATAGATAAACAAAACGAATAGACACTGACAAAAACAGGTTGGACGAACGCTACACAAAACAATTCATATTTATAATTACGCTTTTCCGCCCCCCCACCGTTCTCCACTCCCGAAAACACCACCCAGAGTGTGTGAAAACATGTAGATTTTTTACAGCTGTACTTTGACTCGATTGTTAATCAATCATTCAATTGGAGTCTCGGTACAACTGCACGTGAATTAATAAAGTGCAATTCCCCGTACTCACATATTATTACGTTTTACTGTGCAATCCTTGCGCCTAAATACAAATATACATTTTAAACACTCTTTTTACACAGACCCGTTTATATCCCCTGTACCAATGACTATACACCAACATTAACACACAACATAATAAAAAATGCACACAAAGGAGTTAGAATGTTGTAGATGGTCTCTTTTCAATGATACAGTGGGCTAAAATGTCATGGGTTGTCCCATTCGATTGAAAAGAGACTAAGCGTTCAGAAATGAACAGGTATTCCCATTTATGGTACCGTTCTCAATCAATAGCCATTCATAATCGGTCACCACATGTCAAAATTTGGCATTAGTGGCCTGTAAGAAAAATGTTACTTTCTTATATAAAAGGCTAAAATGTCGTAGTTGGACTCATTCGATGTCTAAGCGTTCCGAAATTACCATATATGGCCATTTCCATTACCGTTTCTGGTGAATAATAGCCATTTTATACTGGTTCCCACATGTCAAAATTTGCCATTAGGTATACCTGATAAAAGTACAACTTTCTGATACAATTGGCTAGAATGTCGGCAGCTTATTCGATGGAAATGACCATTTATAGTACCATATTCTTTCAATACTAGCCATTTATAATCTGCCCACACATGTCAAAATTTGACTTTAGAGGTCCATGAGAAAAATGTCACTTTCAGATATAATGGCCTAAAATATCATGGGTGTTCTCATTCAATGGACAATAGCGTAAAGTTACAGAAATGACCATGTATGGCTGTTTCCGGTCAGTAATAACAATTTTTAATTGGTCCCCACATAAAAAAATTTGGCTAGGTGCTGTAGCAGGGGTAGATCTCTATTGACTCTGCTGGCGTATTCACGGTGCTGCAGGAAGAGGGCAGCAGTCGTCCAACAACCGCCTGTGAGTCATGGCAGTGACACAGGGAGGTGGGAAAGTGGGCGGGTGGACTTTCCCTCTCTGAATGGCTGAGAGGCGGGTGTTGGGGAGATTGTTAGCCCTATAAGTTAACGCTCTGTTGTTTCCTCAGGTCTGCCCTTTTAAACGCGCCGAGAGTGCGGAAGCGCTGGTCCTCGACCGAGAACCAGTCGGAGAGAACAAAACGGAGTTTCAGCGCGAGACATTGAAGGCAGGGAACCCTTGGTCAGACCCCTGAATATTGTAGCCGAGCAGGCTAGTTATCTGGCAGTGTAGGGCGGTAATCCGGGTCGCACGGGCAACGGCGACCGAGATATCACTGCAAAGTGCAGCACCTTTCCTTTGTAGTTTTGTTACTGTTTTCTTTTCCCTTTTTCTTTTTTGCCTTATATTCTTGAATTATTGTTTGAAACACCAGCGAGTGCGCTTGCACTCTGAACTGTTTACCATCATTTGGTATTCCCGTGGTTCTGTTTACCTTAATAAAATAGAACACGGACCATCGGCCATTGACCAGAAATGGATATTTGATTATTGATTTTGTTTGAGAGGTTGTTGATTATTGTTAGGCTATTGATTATTGGTTTATATGTTACTGATCTCATTGATTAATGATTGATAGATTATCATTTGCTACGCTATTCATTAGTGATTGGCTATGGATTACTGATTGATTTGATAGGCTGTTGCTCTCATCTGGTTCTCTTTCATTATTGATTGATTTTGAAAACCCAAAAAGTAATGACTTAAGCTAAGGTTTACAATTTTAGAAAGGCAAATTATGAAGGTATCAGAGCCTAACAGAAGTAGACTGGAGTGAAATAGAGAAAACATCCACAGAAGGATGGCTGTTTTTTAAAAATGTACTAGAGGTGCAAAACAATTACATCCCAAAAGTAGACAAATCTAAATCTAAAACAAAATTGCAAAAATGGTTTAATAGATTATTTGTTTTTAAAAATCAGCGAAAAAAGGTACTTTCAGAGTGTTTAACCATTTGCACGCCATTTATTCAGCTTGTGTCAGGTGCGTCAGGTCCAATGTATTTTCACACGCGTCATTTAAGTTTTTAATAAAAAGAGTAAAACAGGTTTAAAAGGCAATGAATTGCAACAGGACACTAAATACTGCATCTAAAGCCAAACCCCACCCCTTATACGTTGTATTTTTCACATACCTCTTTATAGAGCTGCATACTGATAAATTTTCTCCTGGTCACCAAACTCCTCAATAATGCGATCCAAGTCATTATTTTATTACTATAACATCTATTACATCTCAAAAAGCTCTGCAAATGTCTGTGATATTCTCTGAGCGCTGGATACAGAAGCAGTTATCTCTTTTGTTATGTCCGTGTTACCTCTATGGTGAATGGCGGCTATGAGATATGCACTTTTTTTTGTTTCATTCGGCACCTATCAGTCTCACTCGGGCATTGAAAGGTTTTCTCAGCTTTTTCCAGAAAAAAAACGATTAGAGACCTGTGCTTGATATCATTTTGATTAGACATTAGACTTGAAAGGGGAAATTATAATGTCAGACTTGATCCATCATATTCCAACTACGGGTTAAAAGGGACCAAAAACAAAGTACACAGTAAGAGTACCTGGAACTTCAAATGCAAATCAAAAAGGAAGTTAGAAAGGCCAAGACAGAGATAGAAATGAACATTGCTAAGGGGGCTAAAACTAATTCCAAAATGTTTTAATGTTTCCTACCAGTTTTAAATAACTTTAGCATAACTGCGGCAGAAATGTTAAAGTGACTAGAGCTCTTAAACTAAAGAAATCCCAATAGAACTCATAGGTATGAAAGAAGTAATTTACAAACCACTAACCAAGATCATTCAACAGTCTCTTGGCACAGGGGTTGTACCAACAGAATGGAGAATTGCAAACGTAATAGAGATTAACAAAAAGGGAAACAAAACTAAACCAGGTAACTATAGACCAGGGGTGTTAAACTCGTTTCGTTTGACTGGCCTGATCCAATACCCTGGCACTTGAGGCGGGCTGGGTGACAGTTATAAAAATACAAAGACGAACCCAAAACCCCAAACCTTTGCATGAGGAACACAAATTGTTATGTTGCTATGATTGCTGTCAATCGCCGACCACGTGGGTGAGACACCAGTGTGTCAGCTGGTTTGAGTAGACGACACCAGTGATACCAGAACAAGGTTCTGTAGTGACAAGTTTTATTGTGTCTTTATCTGTGAAAAGAAAAAAGTGGAACAAGAATGCTCTTTGTTTCAAGAGAAATGGAGAATTTTGTATTTCTTTGAGGGCATGAATGGAAAGCCAATGTGCTTTATTTGTAAGCAACATGTTTCTGTTGTGAAATAATACAACATTAAAATACACTATGAAGCAAACCATGGCAAGAAATACGATACATACGATACAGGTTTTGCAAGTATGACCTGTATGATAATACTGCAGACAGAAACAGACCCTGACTGTAGCGGCGGTAAGAATCCAAGCATGCAGCTTCTATCTTCCTAAACAGAAAGCAAATTTATTTAGCAAATAGAGTGAACAGCAATGCTCAGTCTGATTTTAGCTGACAGTCAGAGTGCACCAGGAGAAATCCTCCCCCCAATGCTCCATGTCCCCCTCCCCTCAAAGCAGCTTCAGCAGTGCGGAAAGGCGAGCAGTGTCTCCAGCAGAGTAAATCTATATATCTGTAGCAGGGGCAGATCTGTGCTGACTCTGCTGGCGTGTTCATAGTGCTGCAGAAAGAGGGCATCAGTCATCCAACAACCGCCTGTGAGTCTTTACAGTGACAAGGGAGGTGGAAAAAGGGTGTGTGGACTTTCCCTCTCTCTGAATTCCTAGGAGGTGGGTCTTGGGGAGATTGTTACCCCTATAAGATAATGCTATACTATTTCCTCAGGTCTGCCCTTTTAGACGTGCAGAAGCGTGGTCGAGGACTGAGAACCAGCTGGGAGAAATATAGCAACAAACAAGCCAGAGAGTGACAGTGGGGAACCCTTGGGAAGACCCCCGAAATATTGCTTAGAGCAGGCAGGGAGCCGCTAGAGTAGGTCGGTGATCCAGGTCGTACGGGTAGCGACAATCATGATAAAGCTGCCAAGTGCAGCACGTTTTATTTGTAGTTTTATTTTTCCTTTTTCCTTTCGCCTTCTGTTTTCATTATTACTTTGGGGCTCTGGTATGGTGTTTCAAGTATATTTGTTTTGTCTCCCGTGTCAGGGAATTACCCACCACCCTACCGCACCACCGCTGCGCCGGCTGTAGGTTTGACAACCCTTCTATAAACCAATAAGCCTGATCCAAAATGGAAAATTACCTATATCGTAACAGTATCCGAGGAGACAGTCAGCATGGATTTAGGAAAGGGAGATCATGTCAAACTAATGTGCTTGATTTTTTGTATGATGTAATATCACCAATGGATGATTACAAAGCATGAGACATTTTTTTATTTAGATTTCCAGAAAGCTTTTGACAAAGATTAATTCTTAAACTGATCTCAGTATGGATTTAAGGAAATACATGTACATGGATTAGAGAGTTGTTAACATGTAGAAAATAAAGGAGAAACCTCAGAATGGAGTGTTGTAACCAGTGGAGTAACACAGGGATCAATATTAGGTCCTCTGCTATTCCTAATCTACATTAATGATTTAGATTCTAGTATAGTAAGCAAACTTGTTAAATTTGCAGACGACACAAAAGTAGGAGGAGTGGCAAACACTGTTGCAGCAGCAAAGGTCATTCAAAATGATCTAGACAAGATTCAGAACTGGGCAGAAACATGGCAAATGACATTTAATAGAGAAAAGTGTAAGGTACTGCACACAGGAAATAAAAATGTACATTATAAATATCATATGGGAGATACTGAAATTGGAGAAGGAATCTATGAAAAAGACCTAGGAGTTTTTGTTGAATCAGAAATGTCTTAATCTAGGCAATGTGGGGAAGCAAAAGGCCAACAAAATGCTCGGATATATTGTGAAAAATGTTGAATTTAAATCAAGGGAAGTAATGTTAAAACTGTACAATGCACTAGTGACCTCATCTTGAATATTGTGTGCAGTTCTGGTCACCTCGCTATAAAAAAGATATTGCTGCTCTAGAAAGAGTGCAAAGAAGAGCGACCAGAATTATTCCGGGCTTAAAAGGCATGTCATATGCAGACAGGCTAAAAGAATTGAATCTGTTTTGAACATTGAAGACTACGTGGCGCCCTAATTCAAGCATTCAAAATTCTAAAAGGTATAGACAGTGTCGACCCAAGGGTATTTTTCAGTCTGAAAAAAAAAACAAGGACCAGGGGTCACAAATGGAGTTTAGACAAAGGGGCATTCAGAAGAGAAAATAGGAGGCAATTTTTTACATAGAGAATTGTGAGGGTCTGAAATCAACTCCCCATTAATATTGTTGAAGCCGACACCCTGGGATCCTTCAAGAAGCTGCTTAATGAGATTTTGGGATCAATAAGCTACTAACAAACAAACGAGCAAGATTGGCCTCCTCTCGTTTGTAAACTTTCTTATGTTCTTAAGTGTTTAGCCATGTATGCTTGCACTGTATTGAATAGTCATGATAGCTGGGTTCAGTTGAAAATTATTTGGTTGAACTGGGGTGTCACTCCTGGAGTTGACTGAGCTGTAGGGACCTGTTATCACAGAAGAAAAGTATTGATTTCCTTTGCCAAAGATGAACTTATATATGTGCTGCTGTTACTTTTGGATACATTTTGAGAAGAGCTGTGAATTTTAGATGCGGTGATAGATTAATCATTTCTAGTTGCCATGCACTAGAAACCACTGGCTGTTTAAAAGGCCTCCAAATCCCTTGAATGAAGCGTCCATTAATAAAGCCAAGTGGTGCGGTGCTGAAATGAAATGTTCATAAAACAGAGAGGCTGTTCCAGTGCTGTATGAGAGCTGACCACATTTTAATGTCTTTTTCAGCTTCTGATGAAATACTGATGTAGGAGTCCACGTTTTTTTGCTGTTGAAGAAAGAACACGTAATTGAGATATAAATGCCCGCCCCGGTGGATAATGCTAACTGCAAAATTAAAATGACCCAGCAACGAGGACATTGCGCTTTCCCTGATTGTTTATTGATCTGGAAATTATGGATATGGGACATTTTTTTGTGTTACAACATGGAATCAAAATGGATTTAATTAGGATTTTTTGCCACTGATCAACACAAAAAAAGTCCATAATGTCAAAGAGAAAAATAAAATCTACAATTTGTTCTAAATTTATTTCAAATACAAAACAGAAAATAAATTATTGCATAAGTATTCAGCCCCTTTGCTAGGACACACCTAAATAAGCTCTGGTGCAATCAGTTGTCTTTAGAAGTCACATAATTAATTGAATGGAGTCCACCTGTGTGCAATTAAGGTGTTTCACACGATTTCAGGTTAAATACACCTGTCTCCAGGGGGTCCCACAGTTGGTTAATACATTTCCTAACAAAAACTACATCATGAAGAACATTCAAATTCCGAAATAAGGTTCTTCAAAAGCACCAATCAGGGGTAGGATATAAGAACATTTCTAAGGCATTGAATATCCCCTGGAGCACAGTAAAGAAATGGAGAGAATATTGCACAACTGTGAATCTGTCTAGAACAGGCCGTCCTCAAAAACGGAGTATCCGGGCGAGAAGGGCACTAGTCAGGGAGGACACCAAGAGGCCTATGGCAACTCTAAAGGAGTTACAGTCTTCCACGGTTGAGCTGGGAGATGCATAAGGCAACAGTAGCCCGGGTGCTTCACAAAACTGGCCCTTTTTTTTTTTTTGGAGAGTGGCAAAAAGTAAGCCATTGTTGAAAAATACTCACATCAAATCTCAACTAGAGTTTACTAGGAAGGCATATGGGTGACTCTGAAACCAAGTGGAAGAAGATTCTATGATCTGAAGAGACCAAAATAGAGCTTTTTGGCATCAACGCTTAGCATCATGTTTGGCGCAAGCCTAACACCGCACATCATCCTG
Organism: Polyodon spathula; assembly: GCF_017654505.1. Taxonomy (NCBI): domain Eukaryota; kingdom Metazoa; phylum Chordata; class Actinopteri; order Acipenseriformes; family Polyodontidae; genus Polyodon; species Polyodon spathula. The sequence goes on from NC_054583.1 coordinate 283,604, forward strand.
AGAACACCATCCTTACTGTGAATCATGGTGGTGGTAGCATCATGCTATGGGGATACTTCTCTGCGTCAGGGCCTGGAAAGCTTGTGAAAATAGAAGGCAAAATGGATGAAGTACAGAGAAATTCTGGAGTAAAACCTGCTGAAGTCTACAAGTGACCAGGGACTCGGGAGAAGATTCATCTTTCAGCAGAACAATGTCTTGGAGTAACCCGGTAAAAGCTCGGATCTCAGTCAAATTGAGAATATAGTGCGAATTGCTGTTCGCCAAAGGACCCTTTCCAACTTGATGGAGCTTGAGCAATTTTGTAAAGAAGAATGGGCAAAAATTGTAGTGTCCAGATGTGCAAGGCTGGTAGAGACTTAACTGCTGCCAAATGGTGCCTCTACCAAATATTGACTCCAGGGGGTGAATACTTATGCAATCAATTATTTTCTGTTTTGTATTTGTAATTAATTTAGAACAAATTGTAGATTTTATTTTTCACTTTGACTTTATGGACTTTTTTTGTGTTGATTAGTGGCAAAAACTCCTAATTAAATCCATTTTGATTCCATGTTGTAACACAATAAAATGTGGAAAAGTCCAAGGGGAGTGAATACTTTGAGAGCCACTGTATCTTCCCAGCTTATCCCAAACAGGTGGCGAGGAGAAGGATGCTTTGGCATTACTTTAAATATCTAAATTACTTGCTTTTGCTAACCAGGAGCAGCAACCTTCCAATTTAATTGAATGAATTGTGTCCGGTATGGTAATGTGTGTAGCGAAAATTGATTGCGAGTAATAAGCAAGTTAATGCTACTAATGCTTGATCCCTGTGGTGCTGATAAATCGATTATGAGAAGCTCTTTTCCTGACATTATTTTGGGGGTTAATCCTGAATATTGGAAATGGGGGAGCTGCAAACGGAGCGACCATAAATCCTTTTTTAATCTCTTTTTGTGTAAGAGCCTGTACTATCTTGGGCTCTTGAGGAGCAGAATAGAGGTTTCTGGAGGATAGAGGGATTTAACTGAGTCCGGTTGAAAACCAGTTTTTTAGACAGTCAATTGATAGTTGACTAATATATTATCTGGATGATCCAGAAGTTTCTGTTTCAATTTAGGAATATTACTAGGAGTGGAGACCGTGAGTGTTGAAGAAAGTCATTATGATGCTACTGGGCAGATGGCTTTTGAATGAGTGTCCCCGCAGAAACTGCACATATAAATATTTTTGCATTGGCTCCGAGTAGATACCAAAATTTAAATGATTGCATATTTGCTTTCCTCGCCCGTGTCTGTCTTCTTTTGTAGATTGCTCAGGTGAGACAGAAGAATGGATGGAGTTGGGGACTGAGGGTCTATTAGAGAAACAGGGAGGAGTGATGCAGACAGCCGGAGATTTAAGCTGTAACAGCTTTAGGGCAAACAGGCTGAGTGGCTCATAGAAGTGCAGACCCTGCATGCGTTGTCTCCGAGACCATTGAAAATCCTGTTGAACAGGTCTAAATCAGGTTGTGCACAGTCAATGATGTGGTTATCTGATGCCAAAATAGCTGCTGCTTTTGCTGAAAAGGATTTGTGATGGTCGAAAAACATGCTGGGATATTGAGTGACAACAGGAAGTGGCTGAGGCGGCAGAACCATATGCTGTTGCAGATACAAGATTGTAGCCCAGAGGCTCTACAGTAGGGACCAAGGTTTGGTCTAAGTGACTGTAACTGTTCAGCTGCCGCGTTTATGGCAATAATGGAGATTACTGACACTGTGAAACACTACTTCTGTTGCTCGATGGTGGACACCCGTTTATCCAAATTGCTGTGTTTGGCGTGGACTGAGGATAAGGTATCAGCGAATGATTGCATGAATGCTTTTATTTAACTGAAAATGGGAGAATGTTGAGTTTCGCTGTCTGGTGCGGCTGCCTTATGGCTTAATGACATGCTGGCAGTTGGACTTACTTGCTCTGTGAATGTCTGCTTGCTCTCTGATCTGGGCCGCTGAACAGCCGAGCGCAGCTGGGGAGGATTCTTGGGTGGAAATATAAGTTCTGCTGAGATGGATTCACAGTAAAAAATGAAAAGGGATTCTCAATTGCTCCCTGCTGGGATTTCACTTCCATTTTTGAGGAGGGTCATTATGATCTTGTTGAAAGTCCAGTTCTTAAAGTACAGACGTTCGGGTGAGATAACCAGAGTTCAGAGCCGCTTGGATCTGCGAGCATTAACTCCTTGAATGGTGGGTAATGGAACGGTATCCTGCTCAGGACGCACTTTTTCGGATGTTGCGGAAAGGCCTGATAGAGGGAAGAGGCTGATTGGCTCTTGGATTGATGCTATAGTGATGCTAGAATGCTTTGATATGGACATGGTTATCCTTGAAACTCAAAAATCTGAGGAAGAGATGTGCTTTAAGTACTCAATATTTATTTTTTTTTCTTAATTCTTTACACAAAAGAAATTGCTAGGGATCTTGCAGTCCTCTTAGGTTCACACCCAAATGAAAAAGCACAATGGTTTGAACAGGAAGTCGACTTGATTGATGATAGTAGATGAAAGGGTAAGGTGGAGCCTAGCTCCTGCCTCACGAACCACACTAATAGGTTAACATTAGAGAAGATTTGTTTTACGTTAATATATACCGTATAACAGGACATTTTGACTGGTATTAAATTAGACGGATTTGCTACCCTGGGAGATTATTTCACAGCACGGTCACTTTTTTTGAATTTATACTTTTTATTCCAAAAAAATAAATGTTTACTTAATTAAACATTTCTGCTAAAACAGTATCTCATTTACAGTAACTCGTTATAGCATCTACAATGTAACTGCAGCAACTTGGAGAACAACATAGGCCTTCTAATCAGTTGCAGTATTTATCACTTTTATATGTCCCTTAATTTTAAGGTACCGGTAAACTTTTACAATAAGCATTTGCTCTCACTTTTAAAAATTCGGTTCACAACATAACACAGTGGAATGATAACGGCACTACCAGGAAGTAATTGCAGGGCAGCATAGGCATAGTATTAAACTCTTCCCCCTGTATTTATTGAATCCATCGATGTACAGCAAGATACACGCACACACAATAGAATTAACTTGGATTCTTTTTTTAATTACTCTATTATCACGAGTCTGAACACTAAGTTTCATTCATTGTATTGAGTTTGAAAAATAGTAGGACTGACGGACACAAATAAAAGCTGTAAACCGGATTCATTCTTCTGAGTCTTTTTGAGAACTTGTATAATTTATAGCACAAAACAGACCACTCAGGGATGCTAAATATATATATATATATATATATATATATATATATATATATATATATATATATATATATATATATATATATATATATTGACATTGTTTTTTTTCCCCCCAAACATAAGGTGGCCAAATTAAATAAAGTTTAACATGGCACTAGCTTATACTTTAAAACATGTTATGCCCTGTGGAAGGGGTGTGGGTAATTCACTGATCAGGAGACAGACAGGTGTATTCGGGAAACTCCACACAGGTGCCCAGTTTTATTTTAGACCTGTTCTTTTTTCTTTCCGGCAGAGGGCACTGTTGACCGTTGGGCTGCCTATCAACGATGATAGACAGCACCACGGAACTACCACAGCTGGTACACGAACCGCCAAGGCACTCGCAGGTGCTCAAAGAAATAATAATGAAAACAGAAGGCGAAAAGAACAAGGGAAAATAAAACAGTAATAAAACTACAAATAAAACGTGCTGCACTCGGCAGCGTTATCCCGGTTGCCGCTACCCGCATGACCCGGATCACCGTCCTCCTCTATAGGCTATCTAGCCTGCTCTTTCACAAAACTCCGGGGTCTGCCCAAGGGTTCCCCGCTCTCTTTCTCTGTCTCGCTGATTGCCGGTCCCGAATCAAAGCGTCCGCACCCTTTGCGCGTCTAAGTGGGCAGACCTGAGGAAACAACAGAGCGTTATTTTATAGGACCAACAATCACCCAAGACCCCGCCATTCAGAGAGGGGGAAAGTCCACACACACCCTTTCCCACCTCCCCGTGTCATTGCCATGACTCACAGGCGGCTGTTGGGCGACTGCCGGCCTCTTCCTGCAGCCCGTGAACACGCCAGCAGAGTCAGCACAGATCTCTCCCTGTTACATGCCCATTTATGCAAATCAGAAAAACGGTAAGGATAACAAGCGGCACTGTTTTATAAAACCTTCAAAACCATTAACCTATTCTGCATTCCTACAGTACCCTCACCAATTCAAACACCATTTCAATCACTTCACACCACTTTACTACTATCGAACTGATAATTAAGGGGTATTCAACGTATTTCATAAGGTATATTTAAAAAAAATAAATAAATAACTGCATCTTACCGTAATCTTTTGAATATTTATATAGGGCTCAGATCGGCGGGAAGAATGGATGTTAAATCAAACACTTTTCAAGAAGCTCATAAGACCCTATTTTCACTGAAAATGGGAGTGAATGACTCGGAAAAATCTAAAGAAAAAAACTTCAGAAGCATTCATAATCTGGCACCGCAAACAATGTTCTGAAAGGTGACATTTGTTCAAACAGTCGAAGGAAGTATTCTTACTGTAGCGTCACATGCAATTATCAAATTCTCACAAAAGCATACTACGAAAATAGTTTGCCACAAGTTCTGTAAAATCAGATTGGGATCAAGCTGTTTGTATAGAGAACAACAATTCGAATGAATGTAGAAATTGTGAAGAGGACGTTCCAGGCAAGGGAATGAGCGAAAAGTAATCAGAGTTTACGTTGGCTGCCTCCTGCAGCGGTATGGGGGGGGCTCAGAGAAGCGGGAAGGATTGACGTCCCAGCTACCCTAGCGGTCTGGCGGTTGTGCTTAGCTGGCTACATATGTTTCGGCCAAAAGCCCCTTTCAGACGAGTAGAAAGAAAAGTAAACTCAGATCAGTACACCTGTTCTGTGCGTTTGCTGCACAGCATTGACTTTCTTTGTTTTAATAGCTGAAGAGCTTTCCTTATGTACGTATTCTACAAAGCTCCAAATCTCTGTTGACAGTAAGGTATTTTGGTTTTCCACAATCAACTTTAAAGCTTTTTCAGCTCCTTTTTTTCCTTCTGTCCTGCTCGCTAGATCTAGCCATCTGCATCAGTAAATCTTCCAGAAAAGTTGCAGAATAGAATGGATTTGTGTCGACCAGCCATTTCAACAATTGTATCATTTTTTTAATTAAAAAAATAGCTTTCGTTTGCAACCCTGCCATTGTGCGCTTATCTAATTAGTCACTATGCATTAAAATGTAATACCGGTAGGTAGGAGCAGAATCTGCGAGTGAGAGGGAGTACAGATGTTGATAATGGCTTGAGCTTTCTGATATGTAGTGTGCTCCCTCTAGCTCTCTTCTTTACCACCTTAAATTATTATAACCATGCTCCCATCTGTTTATTTTGCTAAATTTGTGAGGCGCTTCTCCATTTCCCTCTTCCCAAGGAGTGTGTAAAAGAAAGGAAAATTAATCTAAAATAATTGTTCACAAAAAAATGATTACCAAATTTGTGATTCGCAGATCGCAAAAGAGTGAATCAAGTGACCGCAATTGCGAAGTTCTTTATGAAACACATGCAGCATCAACCTCTGCGTCCTCGCAATCACATCGCAACACCAGGACATTTGTGAAATGGACATGCGCCATTGCGTCCCCCCCCCACCCCCTTTGTTTATTATTGTTTTGTATTCTGATTTATGTGTTAATGCGACAGCGAAAGCCATTCGATATTATTATTTGTATTGTTTTGTAGGGTCGCAAAATAAAGTGCAGAGATGTTCAGAGGCAATCAATCACACCGATCGTTGCATCAAAGGTTTATTGCAGTGGTCATCAAACAACAGAGCGCTCCGGAGAATAACGGTCACCTTATCAGTAACCAGTGTATTCTGCCGGGGTAAAGCACGTACATGAGTTATATATGTTTCACACAAAATTCCTTCCTCTATCAGGATTTAGCACGCAGCACACAATTCCTTTGTCCTTACCCCATAAATCTGTCTTCTCTCTCAATTTAACCAATAGATAGCAACTGTAGGGCTTCATTGCCCCCTCCACTGCGTTTGTTATGTTTATCTCAGACTAGATTTTATGATCTAGCAAGCATTTCATGGTTGAGCACACATTCTAATTCTCCTTTTCTGGCCCTGGACATCTGACCCAACCGAATGGTGTACAGGAACATTTACTCTAACTATGGCTGAGGGGTAATAAGGTAATTAATTAATAGTTAGTTAACCCCTCAGCAAAATATAAAAGCCTGCAGCTGTTTGCGCACAAGAAGGAGAGTGACAAAGGATAGACGCAAGTCTGTGAAAGAGGTACTAAAAGCTCGAGTAAATAATTGCTATAGGTGCTGGTTGCTACACAGGCACAATACTTTATTATTTGTTTGTCTATTTGTTTGGCCAACGCACCCTTTATTTTGCAGTGTTTTGTTCAAATCTTTTATTTGTTTTCTGTTTAATAAAATACTGATCGCCACTGCGCTTGAGTTTCACCTGCCAGTCACTGCTCGGAGTCTGTTCTTCTGGGTCTGATGTCACTACTACAGCCACCCTGTTCACAGATGGTGTCCAGAAGTGGGATAGTAGTGCCTCCACAAGTCAGGACGGAATACTTCGGGTGAAATAAATAAAAAAAAAAAACAAAGGGGGATTACAAATAATTTATGGCATTACAAAATAAAAATGGGAAGAAGTGGCAGGAGAGAGCAGCAATAGCAGCAGCACGGGGCCGGTCACAGGTCCCATCACATCTCTACTATGCCGGATGTTTGCTTCACCTTTCTGGATGAGGAAGGGCGGTGCTTCCTGTGTGGCGAGGTCAGATACCTTCCACTCATCCAGAGCCACGCATGGCAGGAGATGGAGGAGCCTGAGCATCTGGCATCAGGGGGAAGAGGTCCCACTGGCTTAGAGACTGACAAATTCACTCTTTTCTGAGGGAATCTGGGACTGGCTGGTGGAGCCTGGGAGGATTGCCAAAGAGGCTACCTGGCTGCACATATGGCAGGGATCCCGCTGTCTCCAGTTGAAATGGGAAAAGCCCCGCCGCTGCCATCTCCAGCATCAGAGTGAGATGAGCCACTGTGTGGTCTCTAGCATCAGAGAGAGAAAGCCTGCTGGTTTCACCTCCACAGCATGAGGGGCAGGAGCACGAACATCCAAGCCCAAGAGGGAGGACGGCCGAGCGTCACAAGCCCAAAAAAAGGAAGTCCCAAGATCCACAGCCCAAGACAGAGAACAGCGAGGAAAAGTGCCTGCTGTTCCCATCTCCACCAACAAGAGCGAAAATGCCTGCTGGTTTCACCAACACCCTCACGAGGAATGGACCTGGAGCTGCCGGCACAGTGGGAGGAGGAACTTTGGTCCATTGATACTCCTGGAACAGGGAAAGGGGGAGTTGGCCTTTAAGGTCCTTTGTGCTGCGTACAAGGGTGTGGGGCATGTTTGGTGGTGATCCCATCCCTTTGTTTATTATTGTTTTGTATTTTGATTTATGTGCAAATGCCCACATAAAACCCTATCAAACATGATACCATCAGTGTGATTTTGGATGTGTGATCGGGAGCTTTTATATCTTCTTTAAACAACTAAGTGAACTGTGGTGCTGGCCGAATGTCATGCCGCGAGAACTGAATGGTGATGAGATGCAGATGCATAACTGTCATGTCTGACCCTGGTTACATGTTTGGGAGCTTTTATATCCCCCTGAAACGACTAAGGGCCCTGTTGTGTTGTTCGAATGCCTTAACGCAAGTGCTTCGGGAGATGATTTGCAAATGCTCACATGAACACTCAACCAATATTTCAAGTGACAGAAGCATTGGATACTCACATATATTGTCGAATCGCATACCTCCCAGAAGCCCACGCGGCGTTGCATTCGGCAATCACAACAGAATCTTTAGTCGTTTAAAGGACATATCAAAGCCCCTGTGTAGTCAACCAACGTTCCAAATTAATATCTCGCAATGGATAATCATATGCATTGTGGAAATTTACATATCTCCCAGAAACCCCAGCAGTGTTTAGTTTGCCCACAACAGGGATATTAGTCTATGTCACATGTTATGCTCATGCGTGTTCTGGGATTCACCTTCGCGCGTGACTCTGATTGCGTGCTCGGGGTCATTAACACGTGTGACGCTGTTTGCGTGTTAGGGGAATAACCATCACGGGTGACTGGTGGCGGGCTGGATTTTCCCCATCATGCATTCTGCTGGTTTGCGTGCTCTAGGAGTCAGCATCACGTGTGATTCTGGGCGAGTGCTCGATCGTCACTATCAAGTGTGATGCAGGTTGCGTGCTCGGGGCGTCACTGTCGCAGGTGACAGGTTGATGCTCTAGCATCACCATTACGCGTGACGCCATTTGCGTATTAGGTAGTTAGCTTCACGGGTGACTGGTTGTGGGCTTGATCATCACCGACACGAGGAGTGCTGGTTGATTGGTTTGGTCATCTCCATCTCCCGATTTGGTGATTGTGTGTTCGGAGATTTCCCGTCTCACGTGACGCTTTTTCAGTCCCTGGGCAATCATCGCCATGGGTGACTTGTTGAGGGCTTCATATTCACTGTCACGCGTCATGCTGGTTGCATGCTCCAGGAGTCAACCTCACGCATGACTGTGGGCGAGTGCTCGATCGTCACCATCAACTATGACACTGGTTGTGTGTTCGGGGCATCACCGTCAATTCAGACGCTGGTTGCTTGCTCGATGAGTCACGGTCTCGCGTGACTGGTTCCCTGGTCACCCTCACCCTGTGTGACTGTCACTTTACTACGCAGGATGTTTTATATCTCCTTTAAACGACAAAGTATCCATAGAGAACATAAAAACATATGAAAGTTTACAAACGAGACGAGGTCATTTGGCCCATCTTGCGTGTTTTCATGTTAGTAGCTTTTTGATCCCAGAATCTCATCAAGGAGCTTCGAAGGATCCCAGGGTGTCAGCTTCAACAACATTACTGGGGAGTTGATTCCAGACCCTCACAATTCACTGTGTAAAAAAGTGTCTCCTATTTTCTGTTCTGAATGCCCCTTTTTCTAAACTCCATTTGTGACCCCTGGTCCTTGTTTCTTTTTTCAGGCTGAAAAAGTCCCTTGGGTCGACACTGTCAATACCTTTTAGAATTTTGAATGCTTGAATTAGGTCGCCACGTAGTCTTCTTTGTTCAAGACTGAACAGATTCAATTCTTTTAGCCTGTCTGCATATGACATGCCTTTTAAGCCCGGAATAATTCTGGTCGCTCTTCTTTGCACTCTTTCTAGAGCAGCAATATCTTTTTTATAACGAGGTGACCAGAACTGAACACAATATTCAAGATGAGGTCTTATTAGTGCATTGTACAGTATTAACATTACTTCCCTTGATTTAAATTCAACACTTTTCACAATGTATCCGAGCATCTTGTTAGCCTTTTTTATAGCTTCCCCACATTGCCTAGATGAAGACATTTCTGAGTCAACAAAAACTCCTAGGTCTTTTTCATAGATTCCTTCTCCAATTTCAATATCTCCCATATGATATTTATAATGTACATTTTTATTTCCTGCGTGCAGTACCTTACACTTTTCTCTATTAAATGTCATTTGCCATGTGTCTGCCCAGTTCTGAATCTTGTCTAGATCATTTTGAATGACCTTTGCTGCTGCAACAGTGTTTGCCACTCCTCCTACTTTTGTGTCGTCTGCAAATTTAACAAGTTTGCTTACTATACCAGAATCTAAATCATTAATGTAGATTAGGGATAGCAGAGGATCTAATACTGATCCCTGTGGTACACCACACTTCATTCTGTTATAATCGTCTATTTGACCTGTAAAAAAGACAAGGACCAGGGGTCACAAATGGATATTAAACAAAGGGGCATTCAGAACAGAAAATAGGAAGTGCTTTTTTACACAGAGAATTGTGAGGGTCTGGAATCAACTCCCCAGTAATGTTATTGAAGCTGACACCCTGGGATCCTTCAAGAAGCTGCTTGATGAGATTTTGAGATCAATAAGCTACTAACAACCAAACGAGCAAGATGGGCCGAATAGACTCCTCTCGTCTGTAAACTTTCTTATGTTCTTATGTTATTATGTTCTAATATGGCCGCACATGTCAATATTTATCATTAGGGGCTGTGGCTCATGGAGGGGAACAGGTGTAGTCGTGATGCGATGCAGGAGTGACAGGCAGACAACAGCTTGGAGTGAAAAAGTGCTTTTATTTAAAATCCAGATCTGGTGACAGTAAAATAATAAATCCCCGGCGATACACAACAATGTTTAAAGCGCGAATAAATGTTGTGAATTTATGTGACTACACAGGTGCAGGGGTGCTCCGGACAGTGCTGACACTTTGCGACAGCTCCGGAGTAGTGCCCTAACTGTCTACAGTGAAATTAAACACTGTTAATAAACAAACACAACACGTATATCACAAAAACCATTGCGAGTTCCACTCTTGCTCCTTCTTCCTCCGAACATTCTACCCAAACGAAGGAAAAGATGAGCGTTACCCTGGCCCCTATATGTAATCCCGCATGATATCTAGATAAACGGTTGCAGCTGCCTTATTATTTGCAGCTGCCTCTGGTTTACCTTTCAAATCAATATGGTCTTACGAACAGAATCTCGCTTCTTTCAAGGCTGACCCATTTCCCTGACCCGGAAACGAACTGTCACAGGCCAGTCCTTCCAGATACTTCTCCTCTCATTCTTTAGCGCCCTCACAGGTCGGGAGGAAGATTCATCACCACAACTCATATTTCCGTCATAGGGGCCCATGAGAAAAATATCACTTTCTAATAAAGGGTGCTAAATGTCATGGGTGGTCTCATTCGATGATCCAGTGGGCTAAAATGTTGCAGGTGGTCCCATTCGATTGAAAACAGCCTAAGCGTTCAGAAATGAACAGGTATGTTCATTTATGATACCATTTTCTATCAATAGCCATTCATAATCGGCCACCACATGTCAAAATTTGGCATTAGTGGCCTGTGAGAAAAATGTCACTTTCTGATATAGAAGACCATAATGCCGTAGTTGGACTCATTCGATGGACTAAGCTTTCCGAAATTACCATGTATGGCCATTTCCATTACCGTTTCTGGTGAATAATAGCCATATTTAACTGGTTCCCACATGTCAAAATTTGCCATTAGGTACACCTGATAAAAATATAACTTTCAAATACAGTTGGCTAGAATGTCCTTGGCGGCTTCATTCGATGGACAATAGCCTAAGCTTTTAGAAATGACCATTTATAGTACCTTTTCCTGTCAATACTAGCCATTTTTAATCTGCCCACACATGTCAAAATTTGGCATTAGAGGTCTATGAGAAAAATGTCACTTTCTGATATAATGGCCTAAAATATCATGGATGTTCTATTCAATGGTCAATAGCATAAAGTTATAGAAATGACCATGTATGGCTGTTTTCGGTCAGTAATAACAATTTTTAATTGGTCCCCACATAAAAAAATTTGGCATTAGGTGCTGTAGTAGCAGGGGGAGATCTGTGTTGACTCTGCTGGCGTGTTCACGGTGCTGCAGGAAGAGGGCGGCAGTTGTCCAAGAACCGTCTGTGAGTCATGGCAGTGACACAGGCAGGTGGGAAAGTGGGTGTGTGGACTTTCCCCTCTCTAATGGCTGAGAAGCGGGTCTTGGGGAGATTGTTAGCCCTATCAGGGCCCGGAATCTCTGTGGGGGGACTGCCCACGCGCGTTGTTTACTCAGGTCTGACCTTTCCTCGACCGAGAACCAGTCGGAGAGAACAAAACGGAGTTTCAGAAACGGAGTTTCAGAGACATTGAAGGCAGGGAACCCTTGGTCAGACCCCTGAATATTGTAGCCGAGCAGGCTGGTTATGGCAGCGTAGGACGGTAATCCGGGTCGCACGGGCAACGGCGACCGAGATATCACTGCAAAGTGCAGCACCTTTCCTTTGTAGTTTTGTTACTGTTTTCCCTTTTTCTTTTTGCCTTATATTCTTGAATTATTGTTTGAAACACCAACGAGTGCGCTTGCACCCTGAACTGTTTACCATCATTTGGTATTCCCGTGGTTCTGTTTACCATAGTAGGTAAATAGACCACGGACCAACAGCGCCCTCTGCGGGTTAATGAAACAAAACACCTTTGAAAATAAAACGGGCCTTGTGTGGTGTTTTCAAGTACACCTGTCTGTCTCCTGAGTCAGTGAATTACCCACCACCCTTCCACAGGTGCCCATGAGAAAAATATTACTTTCTGATAAGGGGGGCTAGAATGTCATTGGTGGTCTTACTTGATGGACAATAGCCTAATCTTTCAGAAATGACCAGGTATGTCATTTTATAGTGCCGTTTCCTGTCAATAATAGCCATTTTTAATCTCCACCCAATTTGTCAAAATTATGGCAATAGGGGTCCATGAGAAAAATTTAACTTTCTGATATTGGGAGCTAGTATTCAATGGACAATAACGTAAAGTTAGAGAAGTTACATTCTTCGCTCTATGTTTTTGATCAGCAGGCCTTAAAGAAACCTATATAGTATTTCCTAGTGATAAAATACTGTCCATATTCAATAAAACAGTGGCATTTGAAAACTCAGCACCTAGCTATGGAGCCAATTGTGAATTTGAATGGTCCATATGCTGTGTGTGCACGCGTAATTACGGCAAAAACTATTGAATGATCAGTGTGGCATGTGTGCAACTGCATTATGCCGTTTTGGAATTTCTGTCATTTTGATCCAATGCACTTATTTTTTTGCGAGACACAAGTTTAGCGAGGGGATTGTGTGAAGATCGAAGATCGGGCCCAGGATATTTAATTCATATATTAGGAAAAGTAAAAACAATGGACCACACACGTATGACTTACAATGGAAGCGTAATAATCATTTTAAGTCCAAATGGGTCACAATGACCCGCATGGCGGTTCTAGTGTTAAAATGTAACAACACTGTTCTGCGCTGCAGTAAACACAGTTCTGTCCTTTTTGATTTTTTTGATAGACTACACACCCTCGGTTTGGGGTTAAGGTTTTTATTTTTGGAGTGAATTTGTGGAAATAAACTGTTTTTTCTACCAATTATTTGTGGTGTGAGTGTGGTGTGTGTGTGTGTGTGTATATATATATATATATATATATATATATATATATTATATATATATATATATATATATATATATATATATGTAAGGCAGGGATTAAACACAAAAAACCACACAAACACACAGGAACAACTAAAGTTTAAAACCTGTTTATTTTAACAAGCTTTGACAGAGGATGAGGGGCCTTAGGAATGTTTGCAAACATTAAACAAAACAAACAAAATAACCAATCAACCAAACAAGTTATTTGAGAGAGAAAGGCAGTTTGTAATTGATTCCGGCTCACTTTTCCTGCCAGCCTGTCGTTTGTATAACTGCTTGGCGACGGCCTCCATTCTGCTCCTGTATTCCAGGGTGTGGTAGTTTCCCTCAGAGACCCCTTCAAACCCGTGCAGGAGACCTCAGCAGCAGCCTGCAATCACCCCCGTTGAGTCACTGTCTCCATACTCGGTAATCAATATCAGTGTTAAAAGTTTCAATTTTTTTCTGAATGTTAAACTATAATATAGGATCCATAATCATCAATACAGGATCAATATCCACTAATACAGGATCAACAACCCCTTATAGAGGATCACTAATCACTAATACAGGATCAGTAATCCCTAACAGAGGATCAAAATCAAATGTAGTATGAAAATAGTCCTCAAAAAGAAATGAAAGAAGTAATTTACAAACCACTAAACAAGATCATGCAACAGTCTCTTGGCACAGGGGTTGTACCAACAGAATGGAGAATTGCAAACGTAATAGAGATTAACAAAAAGGGAAACAAAACTAAACCAGGTAACTATAGACCAGGGGTGTTAAACTCGTTTCGTTTGACTGGCCTGATCCAATACCCTGGCACTTGAGGAAGATCGGGTGACAGTTATAAAAATACAAAAGACGAACCCAAAACCCCAAACCTTTGCATGAGGAACACAAATTGTCATGTTGCTATGATTGCTGTCAATCGCCGACCACGTGGGTGAGACACCAGTGCGTCAGCTGGTTTGAGTAGACGACACCAGTGATACCAGAACAAGGTTCTGTAGTGACAAGTTTTATTGTGTCTTTATCTGTGAAAAGAAAAAAGTGGAACAAGAATGCTCTGTGTTTCAAGAGAAATGGAGAATTTTGTATTTCTTTGAGGGCATGAATGGAAAGCCAATGTGCTTTATTTGTAAGCAACATGTGTCTGTTGTGAAATAATACAACATTAAAATACACTATGAAGCAAACCATGGCAAGAAATACGATACATACGATACAGGTTTTGCAAGTATGACCTGTATGATAATACTGCAGACAGAAACAGACCCTGACTGTAGCGGCGGTCGGAATCCAAGCATGCAGCTTCTATCTTCCTAAACAGAAAGTAAATTTATTTAGCAAATAGAGTTTACAGCAACGCTCAGGCTGATCTTACTGACAGTCAGAGTGCACCAGGAAACCCTTCCCCCAATGCTCAGGTTCCCCTCTCCTCAAAGCAGCTTCAGCAGTGCAGAAAGGCGAGCAGTGTCTCCTGCAGAGTAAATCTATATATCTGTAGCAGGGGGAGATCTGTGCTGACTATGAACCACCATATAGTGCTGCAGAAAGAGGGCAGCAGTCGTCTAACAACCGCCTGTGAGTCTTTACAGTGACACAGGGAGGTGAAAAGGATATGTGGACTTTCCCTATCTCTGAAAGGCTGGGAGGCGGGTCTTGGGGATATTGTTAGCCCTATAAAATAATGCTATACTGCTTCCTCAGGTTCTGCCCTTTAGACGTGCAGAAGAGCGCGCTGTTTGAGGACAGAGAACCACCCGGGAGAAAGACAGCAACCAATAAGCCAGAGAGTGACAGTGGGGAACCCTTGGGCAGACCTCTGAAATATTGTTTAGAGCAGGCAGGAGGCTGCTAGAGTAGGTCGGTGAGCCAGGTCGTACGGATAGCGACAACCGGGATAAAGCTGCTAAGTGCAGCACCTTTAATTGTGTGGTTTATTTTTCCTTTTTTCTTTCGCCTTCTGTTTTCATTATTACTTTGAGCAACTTCGAGTGCGCCTGCAGTTAATTTATTTACCAGCTTTAGTATTCCTGTAGTGCTTGTCTATCACTATATATAGCTACTAACAAACAAAACGGGCCAGATGGGCCGAATGGCCTCCTCTCCTTTGTAAAACTTTCTATGTTCTTATCTTCTTATGAGGAGCCTGAGCATCTGGCATCAGGGGGGGAAGAGGTCCCCACTGGCTCAGAGGCCGACAAATTCAGTCTCCTCTGAGGGAATCTGGGACTGACTGGTGGAGCCTGGGAGGATTGTCAAAGAGGCTACCTGGCTGCACAATAGCAGGATCCCGCTATCTCCACTTCTATTGGGGGAAATGCCTGCCGCTGCCATCTCCAACGTTCTAGAGGGAGAAGCCCCATTGCTGCCATCTCCAGTGCAAGAGGGAGAAGCCCCACTATCCATTGCTAGAGGAAAAGAAGCCATCTCCAGTGCAAGAAGAGAGGAGCCATCGCCATCTCCAGTGCAAGAGTGAGAGGAGCCATTGCCATCTCCAGCATCAGAGGGAGATGAGCCATCGCTGTGGTCTCCATCATCAGAGGGAGAAAGCCTGCTGATTTCACCTCCACAGCATGAGTGGCATGAGCATGAACATGCAAGCCCAAGAGAGAGGACGGCCGAACGTCAGCAGCCCAAGAAAGGGAAGCCCCAAGGTCCACAGCCCAAGATGAGAACAGCGAGGAAAAGTGCCTGCTGTTCCCATCTCCACCAGCAGAGGGAGAATGCCTGCTGGTATCACTTCCACCACCGTCACGGGGAGAGGAGCAGGAGCTGCCGCCACAGAGCCAGCACTACTTTCCCTGCACAGCACAACACAAACACAAGCATCACTTTCCTGAGATTAAAGAGAAAATGGCATCAGTCCCCGAGGATAGAGGGAGACTAGCTGCTGCTCTCGCCTCCACCGCCAATGGAGGAGGTCAGGAGACCACCTTCCCCGGTAGAACTTTCGCTGCTGGAGATACTGTGACCAGAGCCCCGGAAGAGGGAGCTGCTGGCTACAAGAAGGAGGGAGGTCAGGAGAACACCCCCCAAGCAGCCATTTGGCCGCTGAGATTACCTTGGCCAGAGCCTGGCCACTACAGCTGTTGGGGTACAGCTGTTGGGGTGGGAGGAGGACTTTTGATCCATTGCTGCTCCTGGGTCAGTGAAAGGAGGAGGTGGCCTTTACGCCCCAGGTGCTGCGCACAAGGGTGGGGGGCATGTGTGGCAGGACCCGCCCCTTTGTTTATTATTGTTTTATATTATGATTTATATGTGTAAATGTCAAACATTCTAGGAGCCTACCAAAACACATCATCATCACGTGTGTCTTCGGGAGCTTTTATATCTCCTTCAAACGATTAAGAGAAGCTTTGTGCTGGCCGACCACCGTGCCGCAATGGCTTAATGAAGATGAGATGCAAATGCATCACTGGTCATGTCTGACCCTGAGGTGTCAGGGTCATAAGGTCCCTATTATGATAGCTATACTCCATGCTGTGGGGGCTTACTTAAGATGATATGCTAATGCCAACATTCCAGGAGCCTAGAAAACACGTCACCATCACGTGTGACTTTGGTTCATGCTTGGGAGCTTTTACATCTCCTTGAAATGACTAAAGCCATTGTTGTGGTGTCCGAACCCCATGCTATATGAACTTCGTGGAAATAATATGTAAATACCCACATCGTAGGAGCTGATCAAATACATCACTGTGACTTTTGACATTGGTTGCATGCTCAGGAGCTTTTCTATCACCTTGAAACACTAAGGGCCCTGTTGTGATAGCCGAAAACCACGCGGTGGGGCAGCTGGGAATGCAAATGCTAACATTTTAGGAGCCTAACAAACATGACATCATCACTTGTGACGTCTTTGTGTGCTCAGGAACTTTTATTTCTCCTTATAATGACTAAGGGCCCTGTTTTGGTGGCCAAACGCTATGAGGGAGGACTTTGGGAAGATAATATGCAGATGTTCACATTCTAGGAGCTTACCAAACATGTCACCATCATGTGTGATACTGGTTGTGTGCTCTGGAGTTTTTTTATATATCCCTTTTAATCTCCTTTAAAGCATGAAACGCCATGCCACGGGGGCTTTTGGGAGATGATATGCAAATGCACACTACTAGGACCCTACGAAATACTTGGGATGATGTGGGAAGAGGTACTGTGTGATGGTGGTTGTGCGCTTGGGAGTTTTTATATATCCCTGAAATGAATAAGGGACCTGTTGTTGTAGCCACACGCCAGCTTCTAGGAGATTTTATGCAAATGCCTCCATTCTACTAACATACCAAATGCAACACTGGTTGCGTGCTCAGGAGCTATTTTACCTCCCTGAAACGACTAAGGCCCTGTTGTGGTGGCTGACCGCCATGCCGTTGGGGCATCTGGGAGATAATATGCAAATGCCCATATTCCAGGAGCCTACCAAACGTATCACCGTCACGTGTGATGCTGGTAGCGTGCTTGGGAGCTTTTGTAAATCCCTGAAACAACTAAGGGCTCTGTTGTGTTGTCTGAACGCCCCGGGGTAAGGGCTTCGGGAGATTATTTGCAAATGCATCAGCGTCATGTTTGACTCTGGTTGCATGCTTGGGAGCTTTTGTATCCCCATGAAATGACTAAGGTCCCTGTTGTGGTGGCTGAACCCCCATGCTTCAGGGAGATGATATGCAAATGCTCACATGAGCACTCAACCAACATTACAAGTGACAGAAGAATTGGATACTCACATGTATTGTCGAATCGCATACCTCCCAGAAGCCCACGCAGCATTGCGTTCCCCAACCACAACAGGCTCTTTAGTCGTTTAAAGGAGATATCAAAGCCCCTGAGTAGTCAACCAACATTCCAAATGAATGTCTCGCAATTGATAAGCATATGCATTGTGGAAATTTACATATCTCCCAGAAGCCCCAGCAGTGTTTAGTTTGCCCACCACAACAGGGATATTAGTCGATGTCACATGTTATGCTCATGCGTGTTCTGGGATTCACCTTCGCGCGTGACTCTGATTGCGTGCTCGGGGTCACTAACATGCGTGACCTACGTGGTCGTTAACATGCGTGACCATCAGCATTAAGCTGTGTTGCATTCTCCAGGAGTAAACCTCATGCATGACTCTGGGCGAGTGCTCGATTGTCACCATCAAGTATGACACTGGTTGCGTGTTTGGAGCATCACCGTCATATGAGACGCTGGTTTGCGGTGATCGGGGATTTCACCGTCACAAGTGACTTGTTTTCGTACTCTTGGAGTCCACCGTGACGCTGATTGCAACAAACGTCACTCCTGTTTGCATGCTCGGGGAATCAACATTCACGCGTAACGCTATTTACGTGTTAGATCGTTACCTTCAGCTGGGTGCGTCATCGGGGCATCACCGTCATAATTGTGTCATACTTAGCATGCTCTGGCAGTGTGCCTGTCTGATGTGGACTAGACTGCGGTTTCTGGATGGAAAACCTCACCGGCGGTCTGGATGGACAACCTCACCTGTAACACTATTTTAGTACTCTTGGGAGTCACCGTCTCACGTGACTCTGATTGCGTGTTCTGGTATTCAGTTTCTCGATGTTCATGTCTCGCGTGACGCTGATTTTTGGGGTTGTTTGGGCAGTGGTTTGTTGCATGTGTGAGGTTAGTATGCTGAGGCATGTTCGGGGCGGACACCGTCACGCGTGAAGTGTGTTGGCATGCTTGGGACTTCAACGTCATGCGTGATGTGATTAGGTAAATGGGATATGTCAATAGTCACCCGATGCTGTTTGCATGCTCTGAGAGTTACCATCACGAGAAACGGTACAGCGGTGTGGGAGAGAAGTACAGGCGTGGACAAAAGTAATGAAGCAGAAAGGAGAAATTGCATCTTGAATTGCTTTAATCAGAAAACAGAGGACATTGGGGAAACACAGCAGCAGCTCAAAGTCAAACAGCCGCGTGTGTTTTTCTGATAACAAACAAGCTGAAACTCGGAGCAGCTGATTCAAATTCAGCGCCGTTTTGAGACACGGGCGAGGGGAGGAGCCGACAGCACAGCAGAACAACGCAGTTAAACGAGGCAGTCTTCCCAGCGACAGCAAAGAGTGGAAGCGACAGCGAGTGGGAGAAGTACAGGCGTGGAAAAGTACAGAGCAGTTTCGAAGCAGTTTGAAAGCAGGTTGACAGCTGCAGAAGAAACTAAACTTCAAAAAAAAAAACCTCAACATGGTCTTCAAGCCAGTAATCTGTGACACCTGCTTGATGTGGGAAATCCGAGAAAACCCAGCGGAGCTAAACCAAGTGTGCGTAAAGTGCCGCGCGATCCAGGATTTGCATAAACTAGTAAGTATGCTAGAAATGGAGCTGGAAGAAGTGAGACAGCAACAGGATCTTGAGGAACTGGCACACCCACAATTCATGGAAGTCTGCATCACCCCTAACAGAATGAAAGCCACCAGGGAGATAGAAGGTAAGAACAGCTGGGTTCAGGTAGGCAGAAGCAGGGAAAAAAAGAAACTTCGTCAAACACAACCACCAGAAATCAAAACAACCAACAGATTTGAGTCACTTCAGAATTGTGATGAGCAGAACCAACAACAAGAGAAAGAAAGGAACAACATCCAGGACCCCATTAACAGAGGCGACCAGACAGCAAAAAGAAGCGAAGTCATGATTGTTGTGGACTCCATATAGAGCAACACAGCAAGTTCAATTCGCAGACAAACCTTTGGGGGGAAATGGATAATTTGTTGTACACGACTTAACGGAAGGTAGTGGGCTCGAGAGCAGTTCGTTGTAGAGTGACTTTACAACTGTCCGATGGATATATTTTTGTCTTCATTACTTGAGGCATCATCAGGTAGGGCTTTAGCCATGCTCCATGTGTTTTGTTGTTTTTTTGAACCTTTCCTGTCTTGGGTTTTAGGGAGACGTTTAAAACAAATTCAAAGAGCTAGGAAGGAAATTAAAAGAGAAACCAAAAACTGGGGTATTTTCCAGTATACTACCGGCACCTTGCAAAGGAAAATTTGGACAGCTGGAAATAATTAATCAAAAACGCATGGCAGAAGACGTGGTGCACACAGGAAGGCTCACCTATCT